>NC_081416.1:158981496-159188620 GCF_949786415.1 Peromyscus eremicus | reverse complement strand
CCTCAGACCCCAGCCCTCCTTCTCAGGCCCAGAGTCAAGACCCCAGTCCTCCTCCCTCAGACCCAGAGGTCGAGACCCCAGCCCTCCTCCCTCAGACCCAGAGTCAAGACCCCAGCCCTCCTCCCTCAGACCCCGAGGTCAAGACCCCAGCCCTCCTCCTTTGACGACACCTCATTTGTCCTCAGCTTTATCATCAACTTCAAGGTGGGGTCGTCAGGGGACATAGCTCTCCACATCAACCCTCGCATGGGTGAGGGCGTGGTTCGCAACAGCTTTATGAACGGCTCCTGGGGCTCCGAGGAGAGGAAGATCGGCTACAACCCGTTTGGCCCCGGGCAGTTCTTTGATGTGAGTCTGGGGGTCCCTGCCCCGCCTCCCACAGACCCGGGTCCTGCGGGGCCTTACCGCTCCCCTCCCCCACAGCTGTCAATCCGCTGCGGCACGGATCGGTTCAAAGTGTTCGCCAACGGCCAGCACCTTTTTGACTACTCGCATCGGTTCCAAGCGTTCCAGAGGATAGACATGCTGGAGATCAAAGGTGACATCACCTTGTCCTATGTCCAGATCTGAGCTCCTCCTGGGGAAGACGAGAGACCCCCTAGTTCTGTCTAAGCCCTAATAAAATGTCTAAGGGGTCTCTGTGTGAGCGAGCATTCATTCACTTCCCCCGTGGCTCCGGTGGCTTCCATCCCGCCCTGTTTTTCCAGACACCTACCCATCTTCCCTCCCACTACAACACACAGAGGTATCCTCCAAGCCCTGACAATATGTGTATCAATCCATTCACTCCTCACGCCAAATTCCAAGATTGGGAACTACTGCTATCATTCATCATAACAGATGAGGAACAGGCAGTGTGTGTGAGGCGGTGGCGGGGCGGGAATGGGGGCGTGGGGGGATTAACAAAAAGCTGAGTGTGGTGGTCCATGCTTCTAATCCCCACTTGGGAAGTGAAGGTGGGAAGTTCAGAAGTTCATGATCATCCTTAGTTATATAGTATGTCAGAGGCTAACCTGGGCTACATGACTCTGTCACAGAAATGAAGGGAGGGAAGGAAAATGGGCAAATTGCCAAGCTAGGTATACTAACGCATTGCTGTAGCTCCATCACTTGGAAGACAGAAGCGGGGTGGGGATTCAAGGCTAGCGTGTGCTACATAGTGTAGGACTATATAACGAGACCCTGTTGTTGGTAATACAAGTTAGGATAGAAAGTGAATTAGGTACAACACTTTGGATTCGCCAAAATATAATAAATAATGGAGTATTTTCTCTGAATTTGTCAACTGTTAATGGACTGGATGTTATTAATGTAATTCTTGAGTGTATATATTGTATATAGTTATTGTACTTATTGTATATAGTTTTTCTTATATTAGTTATAAACTTCTTTTATTATTTTAGACAAAAAAGGGAAAATGTGGTGATATATTGTTTGTAATCTAAAAAATAAAACTTGCCTGAAGATCAGAGGACAGAGCTAGCTACGGAGTTAGCCACAGAGTTAGCCACAGAGGTCAGGCTGTGGTGGCACATACCTTTAATCCTAGTGCTCAGGAGGCAGAGGCAGAGGCAGAGATCTGTCTGTATTTCTGAGAGTTCAAGGCCACACTGGCCTACAAGAGATTAATCCAGTCTAAAAGAGAAACAGAGCCAGGCAGTGGTGCCACACACTTTTAATTCAGCACTTGGGATCAGACACCTTTAATCCCAGCACAGTTGAGACAGGAAGTGATATGGCTGGGCAGAGAAAGGACTATAAGGCAGGAGGAGACAGGAGCTCAGAGCTCTTTTGGCTGAAGACTCAGGGGCATTCAGTTTGAGGATTTGTGGAGACAGAATCTTCCTCTGTCAGGCTGAGGAGTTGGTGAGGTAAGAGGTGGTGGCTGTGGCCTGCTCTGTCCTCTGATCTTCAGGCAAGTTTTATTTCTTATATTACAAACAATAGAACACCACACCCTGTCTCAAAAAAATTGCCGCGAGTAGAGTGTCCTACAATCCCAGCACTTAAGAGACTAAGACAGTAGGATTGCTGTCACGTTGAGGCTAGCCTGAGCTATGAGTCTATCTCAGAATAGAGAGAAGAAGGGCTGGAGAGATGGCTCAGAGGTTGAGAGCACTGACTGCTCTTCCAGAGGTCCTGAGTTCACCTCCCAGCAACCACATGCTGGCTCACAACCATCCATCCTTGTCTGGCCTGCAGACATACATGCAAGCAGAACACAGTATACATTAAAAAAAAAAAAAAAAAAAAAGAATAGAGAGAAGAAGAAAAAAGGAGGGTGGGAAGGAGGAAAGGAAGAGAGGAGGGGGGAAGACAAGAAGGGAGAGTGGGAAGAGGGAGAAAAAGAGGAAGAAGTTGCCCAAGGTTACGTAGCCTACAAACTTCAGAACTAGGAATGTGGTCTGGCTTCCCATCATTCCAGCCGTCTACCTGATTACCCACCTGTGATGTTTAGTTTTTACACTTTTTTTTTTTTTTTCCGAGACAGGGTTTCTCTGTGTAGCTTTGCGCCTTTTCCTGGAACTCACTTGGTAGCCCAGGCTGGCCTCGAACTCACAGATATCTGCCTGGCTCTGCCTCCCGAGTGCTGGGATTAAAGGCGTGCGCCACCACCGCCCGGCATTACACTTTTTTTTAAACTCTCACTTTGTGGCCCCAACACAGAACTCAATTTGTAGATCAGGCTGGCCTCGAACTCAAAAAGATCTACCTGCCTCCTGAGTTCTGTGATTAAAGGTGTCTGCCACCCCAACTGGCTTGTGATGGTTTTGATTGTCAACCTGACACATCTACAGTCACCTGCAAAGAGAGTCTCAACAAGGGTTTTCTAAATCAGTTTGGCCTGTGGACCTGCCTGGGGATTATTTTGATTATGTTAATTGAGGTAGGAAGACAGCCCACTGTGGGGGACACCATTCCTTAGGCAGGGGATTCTGGACTGCCCATGTGTGGAGAGGGAGCGAGCACAAGCAGGCTTTCGTCTTCTCTCTGCTCTTGACTATGGATGTATGTGATCAGCTGCCTCAAGATGGAGTTTCTGTCTCCTGGGCACGACCTGGAGCTGTGAACTGAAAACCCTTTCCTCCTGAGGTGATTGTGTCAGGATATTTTTTCACAGCAGCAGAGACAAAGGTAAGACATCATCTGAATTTCCATCATTCTCTCCATTCATGAGGCCAACCATAAGTCCATCCATCCATCCACCCACCCACCCACCTACCCACCCATCCATCCACCCATCTACCCATCCATCCATCCACCTATTTACCCATCCACCCACCCACCCATACCCAATCATCCATCCATCCATCCACCCATCCATCCGTCCAGACACCTACCTCTTATCTTTCTAACTTTCTTAACGTCCAAGCATTCATTCCCAACCTGTCCACCTAGCTCCATCTACCCAGCAGCTTATCCATCTATTCATTCATCCAATCCTGCATTCACCTCCCAGCTGTCATTCTTTCCATGCACCAAAACACCTAACATCATTAATAAATTACACTCTTACACTCAAACACTGCCTCACAAAGAAAAACATCTGCATCTATCCATTTAACCCTCCTTATTTCCAACTTTCATCCACCCTTCTCCTCCTTCTTCCCTTCCCGCCTTCCTCTTCCTTCTTATTTGAGACAGGGTCTTCTATGTAGCCCAGGCCTGGAACTTGATAAGTAGCCAAGACATACATAGAGGTTTCAACAGCCCTCCTGACACTCAAGTACTTGGATTATAGGCACACACACCTAGTATGTATGTGTGTATGTGTATGAGTGTGTGTGTGCATATGTGTATGTATGTGTATGAGTGTGTGTGCATGTATGCACAGTATGGAATGCCTTGGAAGATCCTGGAGTTGTATCCCTAGGAGTTGGAGTTAAAGGTGCTAGTGAGCTGCTTGATGGCTGCTGGGAACTAAACTTGGGTCCTCTGAAAGAACAGCGAATTCTCTGAACCACTGAGTCCATTTTTCCAGACCTGGCCTGAGACTTTTTTATGTTTTTAGATTTATTTATTGTATTTTATGTGCATGAGTGTTTTGTCCACATACATGCGTGTGGAGGTGCACCACATGTAAACCTACAGAGTGTGTGAACCTACATGTGGGTGCTATGAACCAAACCTGGGTCCTCTGCAAGAACAGCAAATGCTCCAAACTGCTGAGTATCTCTCCAACCCTAAAGATGTATTTTTATTGTTTTTAAAAATATACATAGGAGCCAGGCATGGTGGTGTGCCACTGTGCCCAACATTTTTTTCTTTTGACAAAACAGTTGATGTTTTCATGTTCTATCTTTATTTTTTAAGTTTAAGATTTATTTTTATTTTATGTGTATTTGGTGTTTTGTCTGCATTCATGTCTGTGTGAGGGTGCCAGATGTCTTGGAACTGGAGTTACAGACAGTTGTGAGCTGCCACATGGGTGCTGGGAATTGAACCCGGGTCCTCTGTAAAAGCTGCCAGTGGTCTTAACCCCTGAGCCACCTCTCATCCCCTTGTTTTGTTTGTTTGTTTGTTTTGGGGTGTTTTTTTTTTTTTTGAGACAGGGTCTTTCTACATAGCCCTGGCTGTCCTGGAGCTCCCTATGTAAACCAGGCTGATGAACTCATGAGATCCTCCTGCCTCTGCCTCCCAGGAGCTGTATCTTTAAAAAAATCTGTGTATACATTCACAAATAATATCATTGTTACAGATTCATCACTGCTTCCTGGGACAAGTTTTTTTTTAAATTTTTATTTATTTATTTATTTATTTTTTGTTGTTGTTGTTGTTTTGGTGCCTGTCCTGGATCTTGCTCTGTACACCAGGCTGGCCTCACAGAGCTCGGCCTGGCTCAGCCTCCCAAGTGCTGGGATTAAAGGCAGACACTACTGCCGTCTGGCCCCTGGGACAAGTTTTAAAGAAGTGTATTAATTTTTATTTTATGTGTATGTGTGTTTTGCCTATATGTATGTGTGTATCCGGTGTATACATTGCCCACAGGGGCCAGAAGAGGGCGTCAGATCTCCCAGAACTGGAGTTACAAATGGTTGTAAACTGTCACATGGGTGCTGGGAATTGAACCGGGGTCTTCTGGAAGAGCAGATATCTGGAAGATAGAAGAGCCTGTGTTTCCAGGCACCGATCACTTCCCCAGCCTGCTCTATTGTAACTCTGAGTGTCCTCTTACTGCTTAAGACCGACTGGCCCTGAAGTGGAGCGGATGAGGGCAGCCACCCAGAGACCCTGCCCGCACTATGGAGAGGGTTTTGTTACATAATGCTAAACTCGAGTATTTTACGAGTTTATAAAAGGACCCCACAGGGCTGTGAGACCACAGTTAAGGGGTTTAAGTGAAGGCATCCTGCAGAATTGGGAAGGAACTTCTAGGTGCCCTAAGGTTGCTGCTAAAAATTCCAGTACTAGGGATGAACTACCTCTCTCTGAGTTGTTGGCCAAGGAGGCCGTCTTACTCACTGTCCTGTTGCTGGGAAGAGACACCGTGACCAAGGCAACCATTATGAGAGAAAACATTTGACTGGCAGCTTGCTTACAGTTTCAAAGATTTAATCCATTATCACCATGGCGGGAGGCATGGAGGCATGCAGGAAGGTGTGGGGCAGTAGCTGGAGAGCTACATTCTAAAACCTCAAAGCCCACTCCCAGTGACACATTTCCTCCAAAGAGATCACATCCTCATCCTCTTAATCCTTCTTCTAATCCTTTCAAATAGTGCCATTCCCTGGTAACGAAGCAGTCAAATATATGAGTCCACGGGAGTCATTTTTATTCATACCACCAGAGACTTCTGGGGTTCCATAAACCATTAAGCTCATAGACACTGATGTCATTTACATGCCAGAACTAGATGGTAAATTCCTGTTGCTGAAGACACCACACACTGGGGCTGAAGGACATTGAGAAATCAGCTGGGACTGAACTGGAAACTCTCTCCCTGCTAGCTGGTTTTCTCTTTGTTTTTATTTTTCAAGATAGGGTTTCTCTGTGTAACGGATGTCCTGGAACTCACTTTGTAGACCAGGCTGGCCTTGAACTCCTGCCTTTGCCTCTCAAGTGCTGGGATTAAAGGTGTGCGCCACCACACCTGGGGGGTAGCTGGTTTTCACAGTGTTAGAATATACCATTCAGACGTCTGGGAGAGAACTGTCACCGCAGCAATCCTGCTCTGCCGGGTGCGACAGTATCAACATGCAAGGTGAGTCACCCTCACAGTGCAGCAGCAGCACAAGCGTTCTGGGTGTAACCAGCTGTTCTCCCACTGGCCTTGAGGCTCGCTCCACAGGAAGGAACTCACATCTGATGCCATAAGCTAAAGCGAAAGCCTGTGGCTGAGGCAGTCCCCGGCTCCAAGGTGAAATTCACCACTGTTGTTTTGTTTAAATAGATGTGATCAGTCTGTCAAATTACTTCTAGACGTTTCTGCTTATGCTCACTTATCTCTGTAGCTATCAGCTGTGGGAAACCAACCCAACTCAAACTTTTCTCAGAGGCCTTGATGGAAGGGACAAAGGACACCTCAGTTCTGCGTCCTTGTCTAGGAGTGGACTTGGCAAGGCCAATCTAGGGCTGGAGCTAAGGCCTCAAAGGAGTCAAGGTTGTGACTTCTAGGGACACAACTCTTTCTCTGGGCAATGGTTATCAGTCCTAAGGCAGTTAGTTGTGTTAGAGATATTCTGTGCTCTCTTTACCAACATCATCTGACTTAGCTCTCTGCTGACCTTGGTCATTCTCCCCTTGCAAAAAGTATATAGGCTGCTGTACTTCTTAATAAACTTGCTTGGAATAAGTCATCAGTTTATGCAAGACCTCATGGTCCCAGCTATTGCTTTTGTCTTATTTCTTGTTTCCTTTATTTTTCATCTCTGGTTCTCCTACTCAGCACCTCACTGTTCAGAACCTTTATTCCTGTGGCTCTGGGTTAATCAGCCTTGATTCACTATGGAAGAAAATTCCATTTTTGCAGTGGGAGGTATGCTGCAGAGATTCATAACTGGCCAGTAGCCTGTGACACAATAGCTCAAGACTTATCTATAAATGAAGGAAAATAATCAGCCAACCACATGACTCCATCCAAGGCCCAGATGTAGGAGAGTTGGCAGAAAGAATATGAGAGCCAGACGAAGGGGTAGGATGTTACATAGCCATTTTCCTAGGAATTGAAACATTGCGTTTTTGAGGGAGGCTCCTTAAGAATCAGGAAGTTCAAAACTGATAAGGCTCAGGAGTTAACAACTTCCAAGTCTCAGGGAGTTCCTCAAACTTACAGGATTCACAAGGCCCCTCCCAAAGGTAATCTAAGCAGTAACGATAGCTGGGGAGAGAAGACTCTCTGAGTGTTTCATTTATGATGGGGCATGCTTTTTGGTGACAGAGCTACCTTTGAGTAATCTGTGATACAGTAAGTAACCTCTCACCCATCTTGCTCCTGTAAGTTACCCCAATAAACTCATCCATTTTCTAAGTTGGACTTTTGTGGATTTGTTTCTTTGGTCTGTTGTCAGTGCACTTTCTGGAATGAATAGAAATTTGTCCATGATTCCCCAGGACAAGTTACATCATACAAGGGTTCTTTCATTTCCAGAGTTTGGTGTGACCCAGCTGTCCTGGTATGATGACCCTAGTATCCTAAAGGATCTCCAGTCTCAAGATGACCTGGTACAATACCAGTAAGCTCTCCCTTTCCAGGGTACACACACTCCCACACAGCTTGAAGTTTCAGTATCAGGAAACTCTGGATGACAAGGGTGACTAAGAGCTCTAGCAGATTTTCAGACTCCTGGAGGCTTGGACATGGAGTTCTGAGGATTGACCAGAGACTTGATGGTTGCTTAGAACCTCAGATTCCCAGAGAGTCTTGGGGACCCATGCTGAAGTCAGAGGGAACATCAGTGAGTACATAAAAATTCAGTTAGAAACAGGGAACCCAAGACACCAATGATTAGAGGTGGCCCCAGGGACATGATGTCTGGTTACAAAAATGGGGATCTGATGATCCCAGAGACACTGCACCCTGGGATCTGGAATGTTACCTGGCAGGCTGGTTAGGGATAGTACCTTAATTCTCATTCCATTGATCATACAGATAGCTTTGAACCCAGGTCTTAAGGGAGATAGTCTGCAAGATTTGGGTATGAGAAGCCGAGAGACAGAGAGGTGGATCAGCCCCAGGTAGAACTCCAGGGACAGACAGCATAAAGAGAGGAAGAGACACTTGGGAGAGAGACAAAAGCTTACAAGACAGGGAAGCCAGCAGGGAGACTGCCATCAGGACCAGCTAGTGAAACCGGAGAGACAAGCCAAGACAAGCCTCCTGGTCTGGTCCTTCCCTGATCCAGACCACCCAGCTCAGCCACAGAGCACAGACAGACAGCAGCAATGTGACAGGGAGCTGGTGAGGGGACTTTAAGTAAAGGCAGGTGAGGCCAAGTTTCGTGACTCAGCCCAGACCTTCCAGACATCACCCACACCTGGCACAGACCCTGGCCCTGAGGCCAAGCCGTCAAAGCTGGGCAAGTCTCCTCCTGCCCTGCCCCCACACTCACTGGGGTGCGGCTGTCCTCCCCTCTCCCAGGCTTATAGAACAGGGACAGTCTTTAACATCAAGACTGGGGAGGCTTGCCCTGCCCCTTCAGGACATCTGGCTCCTCCCTTGCACAGGACTCTGTTGGGTTTCCTAGAGACTATCTGGATCCAGACCAGCTCAGCAAGCTACAGCCTCCACCTTCCCACCCCAGGCCTTCAGCCCGGGAGCCCTGGCTGCTTTCTCTGCCAAAGCAGATCCACCTCCGCCATTGGTCCCAGCCCTAAGAGCCCAGTGCTGAAACTGGAGCTGCTAGAATCTGCGTGTGCCGGCTTGTCCAGAGCTGGGTCCTGGGGTCGGGCACATTTGAAGTGCCCAGTGACGGGGGTCAAAATGATGAAGGCACACTTAACAACGGCCCCGCTGAGGCCTCTGGGTGTCCAGATGTGTCAGAATCCCTGAAGCCACCAGGGCACACAGACAGCTGCCGCCCCGAAGCACTAACATACAGGGATTGAGCTGGTGGGAGCAATCTGCCCAGAGATCAAACTGTGCAGCCATGAACTGGGCCACTGGGCCGGTGTCTCTAAGCGCCTCTCTCCTGAGGGCTCTGCCCTAACCATCTCCATCTCTAGCTCAGAGTCCAGGCACTTGCGTCTTGCCTTGATCCTTTAAGTCTCTAGCACCTCCCTGAATTCTCATCTTCCCACCCAATTTGCAGATGAGCGAGATGGGATATGGGTAGGGGTGTTCCAGTCCCCAGTCACCACCCAGCTCAAAAATGAGAGGAAATAGGAACTGAGAGGAAACAGGAACCCTGCCCACGAATCTTTATGTTAGGATCCTGCCCTCACTCCTGCACAAGTGCAGCCCAGGGTCTTGAGTCTTACGTCATTAGGGGGCTCTGGCGACTGTACACACGGCGTGGTCGTGCAGTCTGCGCCTTAAAAGCCGGATGTAACCAAGTGAGTCCCAGGAAAGGCGCAAAGCTACACAGAGAAACCCTGTCTCGAAAAACCAAAAAAAAAAAAAAAAAAAAAAAGCCGGATGTAGACCCCGCGCTCTCTCTGCTCTCTGATCCCTGCTCTGCTCTGCTCCCCTCTTCCCCCACCTGGCCATCTTTCTCTCCCACCAGGCCTGGCCCCCTCTCCCCGGCCCCTTTTCCTCCTAATAAAGCTCTGAATACTGATACTTGGTTCTGTCGTGACCGTGACCTTTCCATGCCGCAACCAGCGCCACCACCAGCGCCGACGATTATCATCCTTTCCCTTTAGGTCCAATTCTTCACTTGGAGAAGAATCTATATTTTTTTATCTATCTCTATCTATCTATCTATCTATCTATCTATCTATCTATCTATCTATCTATCTATCTATTTTTGAGACAGCGTTTCTCTGTGTAGCCCTGACTTTCCTGGAACTCACTCTGTAGACCATGCTGGCCTCAAATTCAGAGATCCTCCTGCCTCTGAGTGCTGGGATTATAGGTGTGCACCACCACCAAGAGCTGAGAACAACGCTGACAGAGGAGAATCAGGCACTGTGTTAAAAGAAGTTCCTGGAAGGCAGATAAAGGAAGAGTGGGCAGCAGGCACTCTCAGCAGCCCGGAAGTCCCCTTGAAAGGTATTATCCCTCACACTGCCCTACTCCTGTCTGTGGAAGAATTAAGGTCACTCTAGGATGAATTTGGGCTTAGCAGCAGGGTGAATCAGCTTCTGTTGAAGTGACTGGCCATTGCTTCACGGAAAAACTTTTTTTATTATTACACAATTTCCGACTCTTAGCAAATCACATCATATCAAAACCTCTTATCTTGAGTTGTGTGGAGGAATCATCTGCCCAAGCAATCCTCAGACATGAGACCTCTTCATTTTCCAAGTCCTCTCATAACTAAGTTTTGCAAAGGCTCTGGAACCTTTCAGAAAGAATTCAGATGAGAATCAAACACTTCAAACAAAAGGTAGCAATCACGAAAGGCAGTTCAAAGCCCAGGTGCTAACACTCCAGAATTGAAGCCAGAGATGATACTCTGTGGGATCTCCTGCTACATCCCCCACTTCTGTTTAAGCTATAACTAATTGTGTTGATGATTCTGTAGCCTTACTGTAAATACAGTCTTTTCTCTATTGTTTTGTTTCAAAATCTTATGCAAATAAGCCAAAATACATTTTAAAGCCAATAAAGATATTATTGCTAGAACAAGGAAAACTACCGCTAGAACAAGAAATCTATTAAAGTGATATTCAGGGTTGAACAAGGCCAATGTATCTGCAAAGCATTCCATAACATCCATTCCTGTCACATCAGGTAACCTTTTTGAAAGAGTTTCCTTAATTTCTTTCTGTAAATCATAAATCATTTGAGAAGAATTAGGGTGACCCATCAAATGCGTCTTAGCCTTTTGCCAGTCATACTTGATATTATTGAACTTTAAAAGTGTAATGTGATAGGATGTTACATTCCAGTCACATTTTAATTTTACCTGTTTGCTCAATATTCCTAACTGATCTTCCTGTAATATAACAGCTTATCTCAAATCAGCTATTTCATTAACTATCTCACTATCTGTTTTATCTTGTTCAGTCCAAAGCTCTGTAGAATGTTTATGCCAGTCTCTAACGAACTCAGCAGTTTGAATTAGTTTATGAAGTGCCAGTCCAGTTATTGCAGCTGTAGCAGTCAATGCAACAATTTCCATAAGTACAGCAGTAATCAGTCCAAGCATTCAATCAGGTCTTCTTAATATTCTTTCAGCGAGCTTCTGTACCAGCATCATCACAAGAGAGTCTTGGAAACCTTACCGGTATCCAGATTGCTGGCTTTGCTCTAAGAAATGTATAAACTTTCAAAGTTATGTTTAAAGTCATACTAGAATTAACACAGGTATGAAGGGTACAACATTAACAAGTGATGCTTTAATTATTAGGGTGCCATTGTACAGGCTCCTACAGTAGCAAATGAGGTAATGGTACACATACCATAAAAGGATGGCTTAGATTTAGTCGAAAAGGCAGAGTATACTTATCATACTTAATGTTTAATTTTCTTCCCCATGCTTTGAGAGGGTGGAAAGCATTTGCTAATTTCCACAAGTTAGTTTGAACTGAATTGTCAAATTGCAGGAGAGGACCTGATTTTCCAACTCAATGCCATTGAATAGGTTCATTAACAGTAAATTAATGTCTGCAGTTCCATTCAAAGTATATCTGTGCCATCTTAACTCTGAGTGAGAATATTTTCCTTGAGGGAAGCTGTAAGAGCTCTAATCAATGATGTCTCTTGGGAGACAGTAATTAGCACTTGAGGTTTCTTAATTGTTGCCAATGTACCCAGTCAGATTCCTTGTTGGTAACCCACATCTCACAATAGGAATTCCTTGCATTCCCATTGTATAATTTATGATTTCCTTATTCTCCTCCATACATAGGCTTAGCAGGTCCTTGTTTGTCATAAGGACCAGGTAGCCAAGAAGATTCATTAATCACCACAGTGATATCCATATCTCTCCAACTATGTTAATTGGAGGATTAGGAATGTAGGCACAATGTATGTGATTGGTCCCTGTTACCCGTATAGTTATCACAGGCAGCACAGCAAGGACCAAGGTTGCAGCATCTAAATGTCCTCCAGACAGTTGAACTATCCCTTTTGTCACACAAATTCTTAAGCTGTCGCCAGGTGGGAAGATCATCTCTTCTTTCTCAAAGTCACGTCACTCATATCAACAGCCAAAGCATCCAAGAGACTCCTCTTGCTCATGCCAAAGTTTTATCAGTTTTGATGGTATCCACAGCCTTTGGTCTCCTGCAGAAACACAAGCATATCCTCGGCCCCATCTGGTTTCCATTCTGATGTTAAAACACCCTAGGAATGCACAGGCTGACTCAAGCCAGCAGTTTTCCCACAATCCAATGCCTTTCAGCAGTTGTGGTTCTTGATCATTAGCATTTAAAAAATTAAAGTTAGTAATCTGTCCCTAGGAGTCCTCATATCCCCCTTCTGCTTAAAAAGCATCTCTTTTAGAGTGCAATTTCAACAATTGCTTGTCCTGGGAGATTATATGGTATCCCTGGAGTGTGTTTTATGTTGTAACATGCAAAAAATTGTTTCATTTTATTAGAAACATAAGCAGGGACATTATCAGTTTTAATTTGTATCGGTATGCTGTTATCTCCATTGCCTCTAAGAAATGTGTAATTATAGAATCAACCTTTTCAGAACTTAAGCAGATGCCCATTAAAATCCAGAGAATGTATCAATGGTATGATTAATACATTTTAATCTTTCAAATTCTTTTAAATGAAATACATCCACTTGAAGCATTAATCTAATGAATCTTTAACAATAAAAAATTGGGAGTCAAAAGTTGGGTTAGACTGAGATCCTTATTTTTTGGGAGACTGGAAAAAAAGAGCTGCCTTACTACATCCAGTCTCCTCTCTGTCTACAGTCCTCCAAACTTCTATGGATATCTACTGGATAGCTCCAACCTCTGACTCCAAGCAAGCTTTATTTATCAGAACACAATCAAAATATCGTACAATATCCACTTGCCAAATTTCATTTTTTGTGTATATGTGCCTTTAGGATTACTTCGTTCAGGTAAAGAAATTTGATTATACAATCAATAAGTAGGACAGGTCTTTTGTAATTTCTTTCTTTTTTTCTTTCTTTCTTTCTTTCTTTTTTTCTTTCTTTCTTTCTTTCTTTCTTTTTTGTTTTGTTTTTTTGAGACAGGGTTTCTCTGTGTAGTTTGGTGCCTTTGCTGGATCTCACTCTGTAGACCAGACTGGCCTCGAACTCACAGTGGTCTGCCTGGCTCTGCCTCTCGAGTGCTGGGATTAAAGGTGTGTGCCACCACTGTCTGGCCTTTTGTAATTTCTTTAGCTTGTTGCCAGGTAGTGGATTTTTTTTTCTTTAAGCTCTTACTATTGGCGTGATGCTTTTAATGAACACATTTCCTATCAGTAATTGATCAGTTTCTTCATTTCCTTTTGCTAATGACCCAGGCAATCCAGTATGAGACTGAATATGAGTGATACATAGTGGTAATTTCTGTCCTGGATTGCTTGTTGCCATTGCATGAACAGCAAATTCAATTCTGAATTATCAGGAATAAGTTCAGCAGTTCCTATATGCAATAAAACTGTTTCTTCATATTGAGATTCAGTAATTATTAAGAGATTCATTATAGTCTAATAAAACCATTAGAATGGCATACAACTCTGATGTTTGGACTGAATCATATGGACTTTGAATTACTTTGCTGATGTTTCCTGCTTTATAATCAGCCATTCCTAATTTATTTGCATTAGTATAAAATGTAAGAGCCTCTCTCCCCCCAAAAAAAGGAAGAGCCCCAGAAACAGGTGCTTTTTCCACTATGTGGGGAAGAATCCATTCAATTCTTTTTATAAATTGAAGTCATTTGCTTTTGAGTTAGTTATCATTAATTTTTCCTAAGAAATTGTTACAAGCTCTTTGCCAATCATCATTAATCACCCACAATTGCATAATTCCTTTTTTAAATAATTTATTCATTTTTTATTTCATGTATATTCAAGTTTTGCCTGCATGTATGTCTGTGTGAAGGTGTCAGAGCCCTTGGAACTGGAGTTACAGGCAGTTATGAACTGCCACATGGATGCTGGGAATTGAACCTGGTTCCTCTGGAAGAGCAGCCAGTGCTCTTAACTGCTGAGCCATCTCTCCAGCCCCCACAATCGCATAATTTTAGCATGTGTATAAGGTACTACAATCTCAGCTGGATCCATTCATGACAATTGGCAAAGCCTTATCTTCCCTTTATAGTTAATTTGGAAACTGTTATTATTAGTTTTTTTAAACTTTTTACTCTGTTTGTGAGCTAGGAAAATTCATTGCAAAATATAATCCTCCCTCTGCATAGTAAGTCCAGTAAGGGAATGAGCAAAAGGTGCAATTACTAAAAGACATTCAGTTGTGAGATCTAATTGATCTACATAGGCATCCTGCAATTTTTTGCTCTACTTGAATCAATTCCCTTTCTGCTTCAGCTGTTAATTATCTCGGACTGTTTAAATCTGAGTCAATTTGCAAGATTTGAAACCAATTATTCAATTCTTGAGTAGTCAGTCCAATGGTAGGCTGCAACTAGTTAATATCACCCAATAATTTTTGAAAATCATTGAGAGTATGCAATTGATCTCTTCTAATCTGTACCCTTTGTAGCTGGATTCTCTGTTTACTTAATTTAAGTACTAAATAATTAAGAGAATCTCTTTGTATTTTCTTTAGGAGCAATTCATAATCTCTAACAGGGCAAAATTTTTTTATACTACATTAAACATTCTTTCTAAGGTATCTGTACTAGAAGCAGCCAATAAAACATCATCCATATCCATCCATATTTTCCAGGGAGGAGTACATGTTCATGCCCACAGGCATTGCCTCTCTTGCACCTTCTGAGTTCGTGAGGGGTACAATGTCAGTGCAGTGACATCTGGTCAAGTTAATCTAGCTGCAAGGGAGTCCACAAGTAAGTTCCCCATTAGCCTCCCAGGGGAGATCTACTTCATCTTTTCTGGCCTGGTTTGGGAAGTCATACTACATCTCTGTGATCCCATTCTCTCACTTATGAGTGAACTAGTAAAGTTGGTTTGAATTGAATCTCCCTTTTGAGGTAATATAAATGTCAAGAAGAGGATAAGATGTCTTAGTTAGGAGAAAGATTGTTGGTTATGCATAGGACCTGGTTCAATACCCAGCATCCATCCAAAAGGCTCTAGGTGTGGTAGCACATGTCTTTAAACCCAGCACTTGGGAGGAAGAGACAGGTGAATTTTTATGAGTTTGAGGCAGCAAATTCCATTCCAGTCAGGGATACACAGTGCAATTCTGTCTAAAATAACAAATAAATAAATGTTTTAAAAGCTAGGCATAGCTGGGCGGTGGTGACAAATGCCTTTAATCCCAGCACTTGGGAGGCAGAGCCAGGAGTGTCTCTGTGAGTTTGAGGCCAGCCTGGTCTACAGAGCAAGATCCAGGACAGGCACCAAAACAACACAGAGAAACTCTGTCTCGAGAAAAAAAAAAAAAAAAGCTAGGCATAAGATGGACATGATGGCATGTGCCTTTAATCCTAGCACTTGGGAGGCAGAGGTAGGCCAATCTCTGAGTCTGAAGCCAGTCTGGTCTGTAGAGGGAGTATCAGGACAGCTAGGGCTACACAGAGAAATCCTGTCTTAAAAAACAAAAAACCAAAAAGCCAGGTGTGTGATGGCATGTACTTGTAATCCCAGCAACTCTGGGGAGACAGACAGGAGGAGGCATGGAGCATGATGACCAGCCAAGCTATCTTAACCTGCAAACCATCTCAAAACCATGGTTCCTGATTAAGTACACTCGAGGTCTCTGGCCTCCACAAGCTTAATTAAAGGAGTTTGCATGTGTGCACACACACTAAACTAAAACTAAGTATTTAAAAAAAAATGGGAGTGGAATTTATAACTGCTCCATCTATCTTCCCTTATAATTACAGTATGATCATGGATATTCTGTGTGAGACTTCTATAAATATTGTTCTTTCTGGTTGGTTCATTAGTTTGTCTTTTGAGACAGAGTCTCATGTAGCCCTGGCTGTCCTCAAACTTGTTATGTAACCCAGGTTGACCTTGAACTCCTAATCCTCCTGCCTCTACCACCCAAGTGCTAGGGTTATAGATACATAGATTTCGCCTGGCGAAATCTTGTTTGTGAGACAAAGGTCTTGCTGTGTAGTCCTGGCTGGCCTTTTTTTTTTTTCCTTAAGAGAAGTAAGACTTTGCACGTTTCTCAAATTAAGCTGGCTGAGTTGGTTGCTTTAAGGGGATTAGTCAAAGAGACCAAATCCCATACCCTCATCTGATTCCTCTTCCTTGGCTTCAGCTCTGACTGGGGTTGCAGCAGCAGGGGGAACAATAGTAGTGGGGTCGGCCCCCCAGGCAGCCGCCACCAAGGCAGATGGATCAGCCAAGAAGGCCTTGGCCTTCTCAGCAAGTGGGAAGGTGTACTCAGTCTCCACAGACAAAGCCGAGATCTGCTTGTTCATCTGTGGCTCTGAGGCAACAGTCACATAACCAGTCCACAGACAAACACTGGCAACGTTTCCCACACCCTTTAGGAAGTGTGAGTGCAGAGTCTGCTCTGTGGTGTCAAGCACTTCCGGGTTGTGTGTGCTGCCATTGACAAACAGCTGCTGGATGAGCAAAGGAGACGGAGGAGATGCTCAGCAGTGTGGCTTCCACTGTTTCCTACTTGGTCTCCAGTTTTATCAACTGTAGGTTACTTAGAATTTCAATGGTGCTCTAAGAGATCTTAGCGATGATGCCTAAAGCCTGGAAGAAAGAGGGCTTCTCGGCCTCACACCAGTGTTCTGGGCTGGCACAACGACCTCACATGGGGCGATGGCACCAGCATGGACAGCAACATGTCCCTAATCTCGGGGAAGTCCACATTCCCCGGAATGAGGCAGCAGTTTCTCTGGAGCTGGGCTGTTTTCCAGGTGTCCCTGATGGCCTTCCCCATCCTGGAGTTCTTACTCAGCAGCATCACAGTGTTCCTGCGCAGGGACCTGTGGATCTGCTGTGGATCTGCTTGGAGGCCACATTTTCTGCTTCCACAATGAAGCATTTTGGGTAATCATCTAAAAGTTGGATGATCTCTCTCTCTCTCTCTCTCTCTCTCTCTCTCTCTCTCTCTCTCTCTCTCTCATCTCTCTCTCTTTCCTTCCATCTCTCTTTCTCTCTCCCAGACAGGGTTTTTCTATGTAACAGTCCTGGCTGTCCTGGAACTCACTCTGTAGACCAGGCTGACCTCGAACTCACAGAGATCTGCCTGCCTCTGCCTCCTGAGTGCTGGGTAGGTGGACTTTTCTTTCCCACCCATAAATTTCCAAATAACTGACACGGAGTCTTAATATTAATTATAAATGATTGCCAATAGCTCAGGCTTGTTGCTAGCTAACTCTTACATTTTCAATTAGCCCATTTTTTATCTATGCTTTGCCATGTGGCTTGGTACCTTTTCTCAGTATGGCATGTCCATCTTGCTTCTCTCTTTATCTGCTATATATGCCAGATTCTGCCCTTCTTTCTCCCAGTGTCCTCTAGTCTGGCTCTCCTGCCCAATCTCTTCCTGCCCAGGTATTGGTCAGTCAGCTTCTTTAGTAAACCAATCACAGAGACATGTATTCACACAGTGTAAGGGACTATTCCACAGGATGATCCTAAGGAAGCAGTTGGATTTCCAGGTTGCCCTGTCTTCCTAAGGCATCACAACAGTGCGTCAAGGATTGCCACACAGGGTTTAAAGACGACATCACTCTAATGAGGATGCTTGTTGAGAAAGGCTGGCTTTGGACTCTTTATCTCTCTCTCTTTTTTTAAAATTTATTTATTCATGTATTTTATGTATATGAATGTTCTGTATTCATGTACACCAGAAGAAGGAACCTGATCCTATTACAGATGGTTGTGAGCCACCATGCGGTTGCTGGGAATTCAACTCAGGACCTCTGGAAGAGCAGTCAAGTGCTCTTGACCTCTGAGCCTTCTTTCCAGTCCTGGCCTTGGACTTTGAGCAGTGTTTCTGTCTCAGCTTCTGGAGTGTTAGAATTACAGGTGTTTACCACCACACCTGGCTAGTGTTCTCTTCTTTTGAGAGAGCTACATTGTCATATGGCTGCTGAACTTACGAGCCCAGTCGCTCTTTCCACCCCAGCTTCCCTATTAGCTGGCTTACAGGCGTGTTTTACCATGCCTAGCTATCAGGGTATGTATAGATATATGTGTCACAGGAGAGGGGCAGAAGGATTGTAAGATCCAGAACTGCAGCAAGTCTGCTGTGGAAACACTCTGTCCTGCAAATGGCAGCATAAACAAGACTTGAACAATGGCAATATTAACAGCCATGCTAACATGGAGGGGGGAAATTGCGTGGGGTCTCACCCCTAGAGTACCAAAAACTACAGGTAGCTGCTGGGAGAAGGAGAATTAGCCTCTCTGAGGGATGAGCCCCATTATTGGTTGTCTAACATAGAGTGGTCGGACCTGAAAAAATACACACACAAGCAACAAAAATGGACGCAGCAAGTTGTACTTACAGATGTGTGCATACGTACACATACATGTAACAATACTAATCAAAGACAGAGAAGTTATCAATCTGAGAGCGGGGAGGCATGGGGAGGGTTGGAGGAGGGTCATGGGACAGCTGGAGGGAGGGTGCAATAAAGGGAAGGAGGAAAGGTGTGTAATTCTGCTTTAATTAAAAACATTTAAAAATAAAACAAAGATATATTTTTATCATTTATGTATTTCATGTGGTGGTGGTGGTGTATGTGTGAGTGTGTGCCACAGCCCAAGTGTTTCAGTCAAAAGACAACTCATGGGAATTAGTTCTCTCATTTCACAAAATGGGTCCGGGGAAATTGATCTCAAGTTTGGTGGCAAATGCCTCTCCTCTACCTGCTGAGCCATTTTGCCTGTCTTAATTTTTTGTGTTTGTTTTTTGAGACAGGGTCTCACTACACAACTTGGCCATCCTGGAGCTCTCTATGTAGACCAGGCTGCCCTAATTTTTAAAACTATATTTAAATTTTTTTTTTATGTAGCCAAACATGGATGTGCATGCCTATAAGGCCAGCACTTGGGAGGCAGAGGCAGGTGGGTCCCAGCCCCTAAAGATCTCTTTCTCTCTTCCACTCCCCAAAGGGACTAGAGGAGGACGTGGGACCCCTTGGAACTGGAGTTGCAGGTGGTTATGGCCACTTGATATGGATGCCGGGAACCAAACCCAGGTCCTATCCAAGAGGGGCAAACTCTCTCAACCACTGAGCCAGTTCTCCAGGCCCTCACTGTCTCCATGGTTTACTGTTAGGTGATGGAACTGCCCATTCTGTCTCTCCTGGGCTCCGACTGTCCCACCCATGACTGTCTACAATAGACACACAAAGTAGTTTTGCTTGACTCAGGGTTCAGTGTTGGTGTCACCGAGACAATGTAGCATCCTTCTCCACCCAGGCCTGCGGTGTGTCTGTGGGGATGTCTCCTTGTATAACTTACTACGCTTCCTGGCCTTTTGCTTATTCTTGGGTGCCATTGGTTTCTCTGTATATCGGACTGAAGCCCTTGGTTTGCTCGGTGTGTTGAAACAAGTCAAGGGTGTGTCAACTTCCCCTTCATGGAGCTCTCAGGCCAGCTGGGTCTTCTGTCTGCCTTCCATTTAGTGTGGGTGGGCAGGAGGTTGGAGCCCTGAGGGTGCTGCTGTCCAGAAACTCCCCTTACCACCACCACCAGAGGATTTCCTTCTTCCCTCAGCCTCCTGCCTCAGGCCTGTTTTCAGAGGTGCCTGGGGCCATGGATTCCTCCCAGTTTGGAAGTTCTTCATTCAGTGAGCATTTCTTTCTGCCTAGGATTCAGTTTCCCAGGTCTAAGTAGTTACCATTCATCTGGTACTTAGTTCATTTCCTTCCCCCTTTCTCCACTCTTACCAGGAAATAACACTGAATCGGTCTGTGATGTTTTAGTGCTATGGCAACATAGTTAAGGCTGAAAGTCCAAAATAACAGTGTTGACTCTTGTGAGGTCCCCACCGAGGACAGTGGGGAGCCCACAGGAAAGAGTGGTCATATCACCGAACACCTCACTCCCACATAACTCCTTTTTCTCTCTCCCTCCCCCTCTCTTTTATAAGTGTGTGTGTGAGAGAGATCTCCTCACATAATCCAAATTTGTGACCCTCCTACTTCTTCTCTAGAAGACTGACTTTTCAGGCATGTGCCACCATACCTGGTATGCTCAATAAAATAAGTACTAAAAAACACTAACTCCTCCCTTGGGCCCACAAAGTAACTAAAATATGGGTAAAAGCATGGCATCCCTCCCCTCATTTTTTTCTCCTTTGTTTTTTTTTTTTTTTTTTTTTTTTTTTTTTTTTTTTTTTTTTTGGTTTTTCGAGACAGGGTTTCTCTGTGTAGCTTTGCGCCTTTCCTGGAACTCACTTGGTAGCCCAGGCTGGCCTCGAACTCACAGAGATCCGCCTGGCTCTGCCTCCCGAGTGCTGGGATTAAAGGCGTGCGCCACCACCGCCCGGCTTCTCCTTTGTTTTAAAACTTTGGGTCACAGTCCTATCCAGCCATCACACCTATGAACCACTTCAACAACAGCGTGGCACAGTAATCAGAAGGGTGTGGCAGTGGCACACGTACCTTGGTTGTAACCAACAGTTCTCCAGTTGAACTTAGGACCTGCCCAACCAGAGGGACACTGTGCCTAGTACTAGAAACCGAGCTAACTGCTCAGTGCTAACAATGTTGTGGTTATTGGAGGGGAATCTACAACCACTAATTTACTAAGCCAGCATAATAACAACAATCTATAAACATTTGTCCTTATTCCCACAGAGAAGTGCAGTCTTCATCCCTCATCAAGGAAACTTCTCTGCAACAGATGGAGGCCATTGCAGAAAATCACAACCAGTCCAAATGCACACGTGTGGAGCCCAGTCCCAACAGGTACACCTACACAACACCCCAGCACCTAAGGCTCAGGGAATTTTCTGGAGGAGGAGATGGAAAGCTTGTAAGAGCCAGAGGATCAGGGAGTTTGCTGTGAGACCGTGTCTCCCAGTAATATCCAAAGCTATACCCATAAAGTCTTATCAAAATGACCACCCGAATATGAGCTGAACAAAGACGTTATCAATAGACATGCCAAAGTAGATGAGACCCATACGGCCTCAACCCTACCCAAAGAACTGCAGGCAACCGAGGAAAGCTGAGAGTTGGAGAGAGATCTTCCTCAAGGAAGAGTACATGAATTGGTTTTCCAGGGCCGAATATTCAGCCCTGAAAAAAAAAATATATGTAACATTAGACTGAAAGGTTATATTTAAAAATATATGTATATTCATATATATACACATATATATATGAAATAAAAATTAGAGAAAAAGAGGCATGAATTTGAAAGAGATCAGGGAGAGGTGGGAGGGAGGGGTGGGAGGGAGGAAAGGGAAGGGAGCTTTGAGTGAGTCACCCATTTGGCACTGTCAATCACCCAGGAGGGGTGGGAGGGAGGAAAGGGAAGGGAGCTTTGAGTGAGTCACCCATTTGGCACTGTCAATCACCCAGGAGGGGTGGGAGGGAGGAAAGGGAAGGGAGCTTTGAGTGAATCACCCATTTGGCACTGTCAATCACCCAGGAGGGGTGGTTCTGGCTGGAACTTGGGGTGGCCAACTCATCTCATACTCTTGGGGCTGTCACTGAGGGGCTAGGGAAGGTGCTCAGTTGGTCAAGGGCTTGCCACATGAGCACAAGAACCAGAGTTTGGTCCTCAGCACCCACACGAGAAGTCAGGCATCGCAGAGCATGCTTGTAATCCCAGCCCTGGGGATTTGGAGACAGATGGCTGCCCGGGGGCTGCCGGCTAGGTGACCAGGCCGAATCTTCCAACTCCAGGCTGTCTCCAAAAGCTAGGTGGGTTGCCATATCTGGTGGTACATATCTTTGATCACAGCACTCGGTAGGCAAAGGCAGGCAGATATCTATGAGTTCTGGGCCAGCCTGGTCTACACAATGAGACTTGGTAAGGAAGAAAAGAAAGACAGGAAGTCAGAGGAGAGAGTCACCCAGAGCATTTTATTATCAGGCCTTGAAATTTACAAGATCTACTTTATGACCTAGAAATGCTCACTGCACAATTAAAACACTGGAAAATGAATGCCTTGTAAAAACCATACTGTCAGCTTAAGATAATTAAGAGCTTTTAATTAAATAAGTTCATAAATGGAGCTGTACACTATGAGAAAAGGCTTGCCTTCAGCAGAGACCGGAGTGTTCAATTCACTACAGTTATCATTAGAACATTAGCTTTCACACAGGGGCAGTGGTTCTGACCTGTAATCCCAGCAGTGGGGAGGCTGAGAAAAGAGGATCGATAGTTCCCGGCTAGACTGGGCCACACAGGGAAAGTTCATCTAAAAAGAAAAAGAGGAGGTTGGAGAGATGGGTCAGTGGTTAAGAGCACTGGCTGCTCTTCCAGAGGACTCAGGTTCTGTTCCCAAGACCTACAAGTGGCTGATAACTGTTTATAACTGCAGTTCTGGAAGATCTGATGCCCTCTTCTGACCTCCTCAGGTACTGCACTCACATGGTGCACATACATGCATGCAGGCAAAACACCTATGCACATAAAATAAACAAATAAAATTCATGTCAGGTGGCTCACAAGCCCCTGTAATTCCAGTTCCAGGGGATCCAACACCCTCTTTTAGTCTCCCAGGCACTACACTCACATACACATACCCCACCCCCAGACACACACTTAAATCAAAATAAAATCTTTAAAGTTTAGATTTTCATCAATATTATTATCATATAATTTTTTTCTCTCTTTTTTCCTTTTTTAGTTTGTTTGTTTGTTTTGTTTTCAAGACAGGGTTTCTTTGTGTAGCCTTGGCTGTCCTGGAACTCATTCTGTAGCTGGCCTTGAACTCACAGAGATCCACCTGCCTCTGCCTCCCAAGTGCCATGACCAGCTTCACTTCATATTTTCACTGTGTACAAAAAATAATAAAAATTTCAACAGACTGACATTGATGGATGGAATGTTGAGTTGTCTTGGGCTTTAAGCTCCCACAACTGAGCTGGGGACGTGGCTCAGTTGGTAGGGTGCCTGTCTAGCAAGGACAAAGCCCTGGGTTCAACCCCCAGCACTCCATAAACCAATTGTGGCGGCACATGCCTAGCACTTGAGAGGTAGAGAGGCAGGAGGATCAAGAATTCAAAGTCATCCTTGGCTAATTAAGAAGTTCAAGGCTAGCCTGGGCTATATGAAATTTTGTCTCAAAAACAAAACAACATACACACACCCCTAAAAACAAACAAACAAACAAACAAAAAATTCAAGGACCTATTTTGTTAAAATCTTTCTTAATTCATAGTATGTTTCTATAAAAGTGCATCCTAGGAAATAAATACACCCACTAATGTACTAGAAATGAAAAAAGTATGTTCAAGGGGATGGTATTCAGAGCTTACAACAAGGATCATCGAGACCCTCAAAGAGGAATCAATCAAGGACTCAGCAGTCTCAGTTCCCAGAAAGGAGGCGGAGATAGGAACTGATAAAGGATTGAATGCAAGCTTTTTGCCAGTTGCCGAAGGCAAGCACAGACCTGTGAACATCCAGCTCTGATGAAGAAATGAGAGGCCAGTCTGTGGGAACCAGTAACAACAGAGTGAGGTGCCGACAGGTGTCGGGCAGTGATTTATACAGAGTGTGAAGTTAGAATAATAGGAACCACAATTTTCGGCCTAACCATGACAAATGGATGGTGGTGTAACACGAAACCTAATGTCCTCTGGCTCAGCTCTCTGATGTGACCTTGTCCTGTAGGATCCCAAGTCAAAGGCTTCAAAACCTGCTCTAAGATGTTCCCCTCTGACACAAGGTTTCTTGTTCGTTTTTTTATTTAAATTGTGTATATGCCACATGTGCGTGGGTACCTGAAGAGGCCAGAAGAGGGCGTCAGATTCCCTGAACCTAGAGTTACAAGCAGTAGTGAGGCCCTCTGATGTGGCTGTTGGGAACTGAACTAGGGTTCTCTGCAAGAGCAGCCATGATCTTAACCACCGAGGAATCTCTCCAGCCCTTGTCTGTTTGGGTTGTTTTGTTTTTAAAAACTAAGGGTTTACTTATGATTCTCTGTGCATGTGACTGTAGGTACCCTCAGAGGCCAGAGGCGTTAAATCTCCTTCAAGCTGGAGTTACAAGCAGTTATGAGTCACCTACTGTGGGTTCTGGGAATCAAGTTCAGTTTCTCTGCAAGGGCAGTGCTCACTCTTTTTTTTTTTTTTTTAAACAATTTATTTATCTTTATTTTTTTTATGTGCATTGGTGTATGCATGTATGTCTGTGTGAGAGTGGAGAGTCCGATCTTAGAGTTACAGACAATTGTTAGCTGTCATGTGGGTGCTGGGAATTGAACCTGGGTCCTTTGGTAGAGCAGCTGGTGCTCTTAACCACTGAGCCATCACTCCAGCCCCGTTGTTTTGTTTTTTGAGACAGGGTCTCTCTATGTAGCCCTGGTTATCTTGAAGCCCAATATATGTAACAGGCTGGCCTCTAACTCGTAGAGATC
Source organism: Peromyscus eremicus (assembly GCF_949786415.1). Taxonomy (NCBI): domain Eukaryota; kingdom Metazoa; phylum Chordata; class Mammalia; order Rodentia; family Cricetidae; genus Peromyscus; species Peromyscus eremicus. The sequence continues at coordinate 159,163,932 of NC_081416.1, read as the reverse complement.
CACCTGCTTCTGCCTCCCAAGTGTTGGGATGACAGGCATTTGCCACCGTGCCCAGCCGTTGCTGTTTTTTGAGACAGTCTTGTGCAGCCTATACTGGCTTCAAACTCAGCATGAAGCCAAGGATGACCTTGAGCTGACTTTCCTGCCCCACCTCCAAGTGCTGATTTCCAGGTGTGGGTCGTCATGCCCAGCTCAAGTCTGTTTTCTGCTATATAAAAAGGGAGGTGCAGCCGGGTGGCGGTGGCACACTCCTTTAATCCCAGCACCCAAGAAGCAGAGCCAGGCTACTCTCTGTGAGTTCAAGGCCAGCCTGGTCTGCAGAGTGAGATCCAGGACAGGCACCAAAACTACACAGAGAAACCCTGTCTCGAAAAAGAAAAAAAACATAAAAAGGGGTGGAGAGAGGTCCTCCCACAGCATTGCAACTCCTCACCTTACATCTTCTGCTCCCCCTCTGGACCTGCACGTGGGTGTCCTTGGTGCCTGTTCTAGGGATGGGAATTGAATCTGAGATACTGGGACAGAGGAGCAATAGGAAGCAGTCTCCACCCCAACTTTCTACTCCCAGCACGCATCTGGCCCAGGGCTTTGCCATCTGGTGGGTGGGGCAGAAGTAGGGTGGTGGGGGTAGGGATGGGAAAGATCTTCTAAGAAGGCTGCTGGGCTGTTAGGAGCGGTAATTGCTCCGCACTCCCACCCACCCTCTGCTTGTCTTCTAGAAACTTCTTTTATCGCTTCTTGGCCTTTTGGCTAAGATCAAGTGTAGAAACTTCTTTTTTCATTCTATCTGTTTTCCCCCACGCTTTCTCTAGAGTCCTGGCAACTAAAAGCCAAGATATTTTTAATTTATCTAGGTGGTGACTCGGGGCTGGGACACCCACCAACCCTTATCCCATGTCACCCAATTGTGTGGGAAGATGGGCTCAGGTCAGAAGTCTGCTAGAGACTTGAGACCAAAAGCAAGAATGGATATGCTATCAGGGACAGAGACACAGGGCAGACCCACCAAAAGTGGGGCACTTGGAGACTACCTGACTTGGGGCAGTTTGATCTCTGGGCAGATTGCTCCCACCAGTTCAATCCCTGTATGTTAATGCTTCGGGGCGGCGGCTGTCTGTGTGCCCTGGTGGCTTCAGGGATTCTGACACGTCTGCACACCCAGAGGCCTCAGTGGGGCTGTTGTTAAGTGTGCCTTCATCATTTTGACCCCCGTCACTGGGCACTTCAAATGTGCCAGACAGAGCACACTGGTAACCTGGGGCCTGACATAGGACAAGAAGAAATAATGGGTTTCCCTGGGGGCCTCAATAAATACCATTGAGCTCTTGTGTCTGCCCCCAATGGCGGAGGTAGAGCTGGGCTGGGCAAAGCAGAACAGCCTGGGCTCTTGGGAGGAGGCTCCCTCTGGGAAGAGTTGGTAGCGGCTTTGGATTGGGCAGGGCAGGAGGAGACTGGCCCAGCCTTAACAGCTTTGCCCTTAGGGCAGGGGTCTGTGCCAGGTGTGGGTGTTGGATGGAAAGGGTGGAGCTGAACCACCACCAGCCTTTACTTAAGGTCCCCTCTTGCAGCTCTCGGCCTCACCGCTTCTGTATTGCTGTGACAGCCATGTCTGGGAGCTCCGTAAGTGTTCTGAGGCTGGGGGAGCTGGGCCAGGGTGGGGCAGGTCGGGAGGTCTGGCCTTCCCGAAACCTCCCCTTCACAGCCTCATGAGAGCTGAGTGCTGCCTGTCTCTTGGGTCTCACCAGCTGGTCCTGAAGGTCTCCCCAGGCTGGCTTCCCTTTCTTGTAACTGTTCTGTCCATCCACGCCTGTCTCTCTGTCTCTCCTCTAATCTGCTTGTCTTCTGTCCTGTCCCTGGAGTTCCTAACTGGGGTTGGCCCATCTGTTTCTTTGTCTCCCTGGTTCTCATCCCTGCCCCACCCAAATCTTTCAGGCCACCCACCACAAGACCCCTCTGCTTCAGGGTCTTCGCCCTGGCACAGTCATGAGAATTCGAGGTGTCGTCCCTGAACAGGCTGGCAGGTGACATCCTGGGTTCTAGGGCATGGGTGGGGGATGAAAAGTAGGTGATCTCCTGGCTAAGTGGATCGTTTCTTACAGCCCATAAATGGGATTCCTGGGGCTTATTCTATCAAGTAGGGTCTTTGACTGCCTGTTGCTATCTTAATTTGGATGTACTCACTGATGTTCCCTAAGACTTTGTAGGTGGGTGCTCAAGTTTCTCTAAAAATTTAGGGTTCTAGGGCAACCTCAAGAATCCCTGGTCAATCCTAGGAGCTCAATGTCCCATTTTTCAGGAGCCTGAAAATCTGCCTTGGGTCTTGACACCAGAGTACCCGGTCATCAAGCCCATGGTCTACTAAAATTGGGACCTCGGACTTTGTGGGAGTATTGGTAATCTAGAATAATAGGGTCCATGCTACCAGGCCTGCTTATCTGGGGTGGGATTCCCTGTAATCAGGAACACAGCCCACCGATCACACCAGAACTCCAGCGTCTGGAAATGAGGCTATAAACACGGGGACTCTGTGTGGGTGGATGTGTGCCCAGGGAACCACATAAACCTTCACATGGTGTGATCTCTGAGGCCTACTGTTCCCGGCAGGTTCCATGTAAACCTGCTGTGCAGCGAGGAGCAGGGGGCAGACGCCGCCCTGCACTTTAACCCAAGGTTGGACACATCCGAGGTAGTCTTCAACACCAAACAGCAAGGCAAATGGGGCCGTGAGGAGCGGGGCTCCGGCATCCCCTTCCAACGCGGGCAGCCCTTTGAAGTGCTCCTCATAACCACAGAAGAAGGCTTCAAGGTGCGTCTTTGAAGGGGAATGGGTCGAACCCAGGTCTAGAGCAGTGAGCGACCGTGAGTGTGGAAGGAAAGTCCTTGGGGTTCTGGAACCAGGGCCCGGGCCTGACGCGGACCTTCTCTCCTGATCTCCTTAACAAGACTGAGTGATCAAAAGCCAAGTGCCCAAGGGGTGGGTGTCCCAGCAGGTGTGAACATCCAGTATCAGACACTGGTAGGGGTCTTGGATGAGAATTCTCACTCACATCATTGACCACCTTCAATCCCCGCTGCCATAGATGGACGCTCAAATCGTGGCGGTGATATGAGCAGCCCACACTCAAGAAACACCTTTGTCCTGTGTGGATCTGAACTCACTGTGTCCCATTAAAATGGACAACAGACCCATTTTCCGTCTGAGGAGAGAGAGGCTCGCTGTGGTTAGCGTTTTCCCCAGTCGTGGTCCGCGATCCGCATCTAGGCCTAATTTAAGCTTTCCCCCTGCAGGCCGTGGTCGGGGACGAAGAGTACCTCCACTTCAATCACCGGATGCCACCCGCAAGCGTGCGCTTGGTGGAGGTGGGCGGAGACGTGCAGCTGCATTCTGTGAATGTCTTCTGAGCCAAGGGCGTCAGGGTGGGGGAGGATCGCAGAGGAGGGTGTGGATGACGAATAAAGTGTAGCTGTAGTTCCCGACTGTGTCTGTGTCCTTTATGTGTGGCTGAAGAAACTGAGAAAAACAGTGATCCAGGGTCACAGTGAGCCTGTGTCGGAGACCGCATCAATCCTGCATGGCAAGAAGGTAGCTGAGCAGAGGCCCAGCGGTTTCCTTCGGGGAGCACCTAGGTGCTGGTGCTGGTTTTGGTGGGGGAAGGGTAAAAAACAGTCTGTGTAGCCCAGGCTGGCCTCAGACTTCCAGCCATTCCTTTGCCTCATCCTCTCAAGTGCTGGCAGAGATTACAGGGGTGCACTATCACATCAATTATTTTGTAACTATTTGTAAGTGTGTGTGTGTGTGTGTGTTACATGCCAATGAGTGAAAAAGGTGTCGGATTCCTTGGAGGTGTTGTTACAAGCAGTTGTGAGGTGCCCAGCGTGGGTGCAGGGAACCGAACTCAGGTCTAGTGCAAGAGCATCAAGCGCCCTTTACACAGGAAGCTGTTGTGTTCTGGCGGCCTGCCGGCATTTGGAGGTACCCTTTATGTGACACTATGTCATCTTCACAAAGGTCACCAAATGTTTCCTTTTGAAAAAGGAGAAATGCTGGGCATGGTGGCTCATGTCTGTTATCTCAGTATTCTGGAGTCTGAGGCAAGAGAATTGCCCTGAGTTGGAGGCGAGCCTGGGATACACACAGAATGAGATTCTGTCAAAAAAACAAAACAAAACAACAAAACAAAACAAAAAAACATCAAAACACAAACAAAGAACTCAGAGGAGTTCCACTTTATCTCTCTCATTCGGGCACCCCAAACTTTCGGCTCCCGGGAGCCTCGGAGGCTCCTGGGCATGCGGGGGAGGGCATCCCTCTGGGTGGCCCCCAGCTGGGAGCCGCACCCAGCGTCGGGACAGGCCGCTGCTCGCGCGTCCCCGGGGCAGACGCGATGTCTCCAGCAGACGATACTCGGCGGGGCGGGGCGGGGCGCCGCGGGCAGGCCTGGGTCCCGGTCGCGGCCGTGCGCCCCTTGGACACGGGTCCTGTGGTCCTGACCCGAAGCTCCCGGCCGCCTGCCCTGCCACAAATCAGCGATTTTGGCGGCGGGGACCCGGTGACTAGCGCAGCCGGGTCGCCGGGTTGATTTTCAGGCTCCGTCGGGGAGTCGCTTCGGTGCCCCAGAGCCAACCCTCCCTGTGGCCTCCACTTTAGGCAGTAGGTGGGAGCGCCGAGCTGCCTTTCTTCGCAGAGCATTCTTCTGGAGACACGCCCAGGAGGGACACGCCGGAGGACTGTGCCCAGGCCTAGAGCACGAACGACAGTCCCCCTCTAGCGGCCGGCGTCCACCTTGCCACCTGGATCAACGCGAGCGCAGGACACTCGCCTGGATCTCTGTGGCCTCAGTGGGGACCTGGAGGCAGGAGCCCCAGGGTCTGGCTCTTCCTCCACCCCAGGGTTTCTGCCCCTGGCACCTTCCGCTGGAGACCCCTCGCCTTGCCTGCGCCCTGAAAACCCAGAGGCCGCTCTAAAGACCGGCGCCCCCTAGCGGCAGAAAAGAATTCCCGGAAACCCCTGAGTCCCACAGAGGCAGAGCGTTCCGAGTTAATTCTTCATTTAAAATTAAATTAAATGTATTTGTTTTTGGTTTTTCCAGACAGGGTTTCTCTGTGTAACAGTTCTGGCTGTCCTGGAACTCGCTCTGTAGATCAGGCTGGCCTCGAACTCACAAAGATCCTCCTGGCTCTGCCTCCTGAGTGCTGGGAATGTGTGTGCAGGCATGAAGGCCTAAGGTTGATGTCAAGAATCTTCCTCGGCCTGGGCGGTGGGGACGCACGCCTTTAATCCCAGCACTCAGGAGGCAGAGGAAGGTGGATCTCTGAGTTTGAGGCCAGCCTAGTCTACAGCCGAGTTCTAGGACAGCAGAGCTGTTAGACAGAGAAACTTTGTCTCACAAAACAAAAACCAAACCAAAACCAAAATCTTCCTCTATCAGTCTTCGGCTTATTAACTAAATAGGTCTCAAAAACCCCCCAGCTGGCTGATCTCTTTGTGGGAAGGGAGGCTGGTCGTTTCCTCTGGGGATCCTGTATCTATCTGCCTTTTGTAGGAGGCCTGCCAAACAAGCCCAGCTTTCATGTGGGTTCTGGAAACCAGGACTCTGATCATCTTCATCACATGGAGACCTTCATCCCTGAGCCATCTTCCACAGCCCTCAACGAATGAATTATTATTTATTTATTGTTTTGGAGGCAGGGTCTCACTGTAGCCCCCGGCTGGCCTGGAACCTGCTATATAGATCAGTCTGGGCTTGAACTCAGACATCTGCTTGCCTCTGAGTTCTGGGAATAAAGGCGTGTGCCACCACAGCTGGATCAATGAGTTAATTCTTACTTATTTGTGTCCATTACTTATTTTTAAGTGCTTTTGTAAAGATCTCTCTCAGAGGGGCTGCAGGGACGACTCAGTGGTTAGGAATGCTTGCTGGTCTTGCAGAGGACCTGAGCTGGTTCCCAGTGCCCACATCAGGCAGCTCATAAGAACCTGTAACTCCAGCTCCAAGGATGCCTGTACACACACGCGTGTGACCTACTACCACCACATACACATAATTAAAGATAATAAAAATAATTCTTCAAAAAATGATATCACAGGAAGATGTGGTGGCGCACATCTTTGATCCTAGCACTTGGGAGGCAGAGGCAGGTGGATGTCTGTGAGTTTGAGGCCAGCCTGGTCTACAGAGTGAGTTACAGGACATCCAGGGCTACACAGAGAAACCCTGTCTCAAGAAACCAAATTAAGTAAACAAATTTTTAAAAAAATAAAAATAGACAGGGCGTGGTGCTCCATGCTTTTAATCCTAGCACTTGGGATGCAGGAGGTGGATGTTTGTGAGTTCTAGGCTACGTAATGATACTCTGCTTTAAAAAAAAATTCAAAACAGATAAAAAAAATGCGGTGATTCAAGTTTTCATATGAGGTATTTCCCCCCAAACTCTCTGTAGACTTCAAAACACATTCCCATTACTAACTTTCCTCCCTGGGTATATGGAAACGTGGTCCCTCTGTTGCTGCTGGCATCCCATAACACACCAGTGATATCCCTGAGTCCCTAGTATGTGCTACTCCCCATTATGAATGTTCTTAAAAGAAAAAAATTATTATTTAAAACCTTTTTTAGTTATTTGATGTGGATGGTGTTTTGCCTGCACCTGTGTGTGTGCACCTGTGTGTGTGCACCTGTGTGTGCCTGGGATCCCTGGAGGCCAGAGACGTCATCAGAGCCCTTGGAACTGCAGTTCCTGATGGTTGTGAGTCAGCATGTGGGTGCTAGGAATCAAACCTGGGCCCTCTGGAAGAGCAGCCAGTGCTCTTAACCTCTGAGCCATCCCTGTACACGTGTTTTTAAAGATGGTTTCATGTAGCCTAGGCTAGCCTCAAGCTCACCATGTAGTTGAAGATGACCTTGAACTTCTGCTCTTCCTGCCTCCACCACCAGAGTCCTGGGATCATAGGTACGCACCACCATGCCCAGTTTTATTCAATAGTGGCGGTGGAATCTAGAGTTTCATTCATGCCACGAAGACTCTTCCTAGTTAGCTGCATCCCTCAGCCCCATGGTTATTCCTTTCAAGTTTTTTTAAAAAAAAATTTATTATTTTGGGCTGGAGAGATGGCTCGGTGTTTAAGAGCACTGGCTGTTCTTCCAGAGGTCCTGAGTTCAATTCCCAGTAACCACATGGTGGCTTACAACCATCCGTAATGAGATCTGGTGCCCTTTTCTGGTGTTCAGACAGGCAGGCAGACAGAACACTATACATAATAAATAAATAAATTTTAAAAAGAGATTTATTATTTTTATTTTATTTTATTTATTTATTTTTTTTTTGTTTTTCGAGACAGGGTTTCTCTGTGTAGCTTTGCGCCTCTCCTGGAACTCACTTGGTAGCCCAGGCTGGCCTCGAACTCACAGAGATCCGCCTGGCTCTGCCTCCCGAGTGCTGGGATTAAAGGCGTGCGCCACCACCGCCCGGCTTATTATTTTTATTATGTATGTATGAACATTCTGCCTGCGTGTATGTATGTGCACTCTGTGCTTTCCTGGTGTGCACCAGGGCTGGCCTCAAACTCACAACAGTCCTCTTCGATCTTCCTGCCTCAGCCTCTTGAGCATTAGGATTGTACACCACATTCAGCAAAAAGTTGTACACAACATATATTTGAACTGGCTTTCTTTTTCTTTTTCTTTTTTCTTTGTCTTTTCTTTCTTTCTTTTTTTTTTTTTTTTTTTTTTTTGGAGCTGAGGACCAAACCCCAGGGCCTTGTGCTTGCTAGGCAAGCGCTCTACCACTGAGCTAAATCCCCACCCCAGACCTGGCTCCCTCATCCTATTAAGGCTGTATTGGGTATCTATTGCTGCATTAACAAGTTGAACACTTAGCCCCACTGACTGTCTTACTTGGCATCTGAGGTTAGGAACTTGGGGTGGCTTTCTGGGTGGTGGCTCAGGACTGCTCAAGCCGGTGGAACTTAGAATCATATAAAAGAGAGAGTGGCACACCGTGGGTAGGGGCCCAGGCCACCCACTGCCTATGGCTCACAAGCTAAGAATGAGTTTTCCAGGCTTAGATAGCTAGAGAGAGAAAAAAAATCAAAGAAGGCTTCCATTACACGATAATGAAAATTATATGAATTCAAACTTTGGTGTCCACAAATAAAGTTTTATTGGCACTCAGCCACGCTCATTCTGTTGTGTTATCTAGTGGCTGGTATGGTGCTTCACCAGCGTGGCAACATTGTGGCATCGCCCACAATGCATCACAGTTTGCATCACCCATAGTGCCTCGCGCACTCAAGCCAAGCCCTGCACAGAGAAGGTGCGCAGCCCTTCCAGAGACCTGGCTGCTGCTGGGGGTCTTCCTCTCAGAAGACGCTCAGACGTGAGTGTTGGCAGGAGACCCGAGTATTGCCACGTGTGTCTTCCCATAGGAGGCACACGAAGTGACCAAATGCCCTCAGAGGCTGCCCAGAGCCTCTCTTAGACATGGAGTCATCACCCTTCAACCCTGGCATGATTTGGGAGGTGAAATGCCAGTTCCAAAGCTTGGGAGGTCACCGTGGACCCAGATGCCACAGATAACCTGAGTTTTTTTTTTTTTTAATTTTTTTTTTTTTTTTTTTTTTTTTTTTTTTTTTTTTTTTTTTTTGGAGATAAGGGTTTTTCTGTGAAACAGTCCTAGCTATCCTGGAACTCACTCTGTAGACCAGGCTGTCCTCAAACTCACAAAGATCCTCCTGCCTCTGCCTCCCGAGTGCTGGGATTAAAGTCATGTGTCATCACTACCCAGTGAGTTTTGTTTTTTTGGTTTTTGTTTTTCCTTTTGAGAAGGATCTATCTGTGTAGCCCAGGTTGGCCTCAAACTGGATCCTCCTGAGTGTTTTGATTAAAGGCATCATCACCATGTCTGACTTAAGAGTGGTTTCACTCTGTGTGTTGATAGAGGACTTCAATCTCAGGACTGGGAGAGGCAGAGGCAGGCATATGTCTCTGTGTTTAAGTCAGCCTGATAGCCTACATAGCCAGTTCTAGGTCTGATCTACATAGCCAGTTCTAGGTCTGATCTACATACCAGTTCTAGGTCTGATCTACATAGCCAGTTCTAGGCCTGATCTACATAGCCAGTTCTAGATCTGATCTACATAGCCAGTTCTAGGCCTGACCTACATAGTCAGTTCTAGACCTGATCTACAAAGCCAGTTCTAGGCCTGGTCTACATAGCCAGTTCTAGGCCAGCCAGGGCTACACAAAGGGACCCTGTTAAGGAAAAGAAAAAATTAGCCAGGTGATGGTGGTGTACACATTTAATCCCAACACTTAGGAGGCAGAGGCAGGCAGATCTCTGTGAGTTAGAGGCCAGCCTAGCCTGCAGAGAGAGTTCCAGGACAGCCAGAGCTGTTACACAGAGAAACTGTGTCTCAAAAAAAAAAGTTGTCTGGAAGTTATAACACATATCACTTTATGGGTCTGATTTCACTCCAGTGGGGTGAACTATGCCCCCAGCCTAGCTCTAAAATCTCTCACTGCTTCCTCTTTTGAGCTACATCACCACATAAATCACAACTACATGTACTATTTCAAATAAAAAATTGCATATTAATTTAGTGTGTGTGTGCATCTGCCACACACACACAGAAGTCAGAGGACAACTTGCAGGAGCTGGGTCTCTTCAACACTTAGGGATCAAATTCAAGTCCTCAGTCTTGGCAGCAAGCCCCTTTACCCACAGAGCCATCTCACTGACCCCATTTATATTTTCTGAGACGTGACTGGCTGGCCAGAGAGCCCCGGAGATCTGCCTGTCTACATGCCTTCTCTCCCAGTGTTGGGGCTACAGACATATGCGACCAAGCTCGGCTTGTAGGGTGTTCTTGGGATCTGAGCTTAGCTCCTCAAGCTTGCCCAGAAATCATTTTACCCAATTCGGGATCTCCCCAGACTCCCTAGTCTTTCTAAGATTTTTTTGTTCAGGCAGTTCTCTCAGATCAAAGGCCAGCCTGGTCTACAAAGCCAGTTCCAGATCAGCCAGGGCTACACAGAGAAACCCTGTCTTGAAAAACAACAACAAAAGCAGGAAAAGGTGATCTCAAAAGACAGGATGGCTCTATGTAGCCCTGGCTCTCCTGGAACTTACTTGTTGTGGGGTGTTCACCAGAGAGGATTGCTCAGACATGGGTTTAGGCCAACAGAATGGTTTAGCAGTGGGCTGGCAAATACAGTAGTTGCTGGGGATCCCAGTGGAGCCCTGAGCCTTTCTCATGATGAGCTTTTAAGCACAAAGACCATGTCCTGGGTTGACATACTTCAGTTAACAAGAACAGTTAGCCGGAACCATAACTAGAGAAGCCAAAAAGCAAGGTTAGTACACTGAGCGACTTTCCCAGCACTATGGACTTTGATGGATTAGGTAGATCTTCGTTTCCATTTTGACAGGTGGTGCTGTCTATGTGCTGAGTTTTACAGTTTGAATGGCACTTCCATCATGGAGTCAGCTGTGCTAAGGTCTGGGCCTGTTACACTCCCCAATGGTCTTAGTGAATGAGTCAAATCATGGACTCATCCTGCTCTACAGGACCCTTAATTTTACTGAACTGAAACATTATTGGCCATATAGTTTAAGATGCAGGCCCTGCCTTTAATTCAGTTAGAAAAAGAATTAAAGGCCCCGTCATTGCTGCTAACAGAGTAGTTAGCCAGGGGCCAAGACTGGTACCAATTGTCTGACTTATGTATTTGTCTCTTGCTCTTTTTGAGGTTTTGTTTTTTTTCCAACCTTGGACAAATTTTCCTAATTACTCCTGACCAATTAGCATAGAAACAACAGGTTTCTCCCAAAGCCGTACATAGTTTTCTTTACCTCATGAGAAGTAAGTCTAAGCCTCTCCAATTTTGTAGGATCATTTCTGCAAGGGAATCTAACTGTTGTTCTAATACCTCGCGGTCCTGGTCAACACATCTACTCAGTTTGGAAAGCATGAGAAGAGGCACATTTAGTCAAACCATGAGTACACGCCCACCAAGTAGTCTCAGGGGCCCAGTGATATCGTTATCCACATGAATTAACCCACAAGGCAGAACAGCGGGTATCAGAATAGGGGGAAGTGCGTAGGTCAAAGGTTTGGGGTATTAGACAAGTTTCAGCCCCTTGTAAGTCCTCTAACATAGATTTTGGCTGTCCCCAGTCACAGAGAGTTTTGTCAGTCAATGGGCTGACAGTCTGGTTAGTTCATATCCTATGTAGTACAGGGGCCAGGTGTCTAAGCATAACCAGAATCCTGGCCAATTTCTGACTGGGAATAATTAACTCTATCCCCAGGGACCCTTCCTGTGGCATGGAGTCTGATTCTCCAGGTTTTTCCTGTTTCCCAAAGGCTAGAATATCTTAAAGGAATTTTTCAGGAAGCCTCAGTTTTATGATCCCAGTTTTTTGTTTTGTTTTGTTTTGTTTTTTTTGGTTTTTCGAGACAGGGTTTCTCTGTGTAGCTTTGCGCCTCTCCTAGAACTCACTTGGTAGTCCAGGCTGGCCTCGAACTCACAGAGATCCGCCTGGCTCTGCCTCCCGAGTGCTGGGATTAAAGGCGTGCGCCACCACCGCCCGGCTTTACAATGGAAACTCCCTTATTCCTGACATCCAGGGGTCCAGCCACAGGGCATGCAGAGAATTGTAAACTCTGTGTTCCCATCTCAGAAGATAAACTCCCACATCTCTCCTTTCTCCAATCCAACCAGACACTCAAAGTGGGCACCAGTGAGCAAAGACTCAGGAGGAGGTAGAGGGGCAGGAAGTGTAGGGGCCAGCGTCTGACGAAACTTTAATTTCTCCATAGTCCGGAGACAGTCCATTTGGCAACAGTGTCTGTGGCTTCTGCTTTCTTGGCCTGGGTGTGGTGGGTCCATGGTGTGATGCCAGCTCCCTTCAGAGCCATGGGAGTGGAGAGAATCACCTGTGGAGTCCTTTCCAGGTTAGTTCCAGCGTCCTTTGGCTACCTGCCCGACCCAGACAGTGTCCCTGGGCTTGAACAAGGGGAAACTGGTGGTGGACTCAGAGGTCGGTTGTGTCTCAGAAAGTTCAGTGAGTAGCCTGGATGGAGGCCTGGAGGGCCTGTAGTGACTTGAGACAGGCGTGGTTAGACAGTTCTGATAACTGCTGGTCTCTGAGCCTGGGCAGCAGTGTGTGTGTGTGTGTGTGTGTGTGTGTGTGTGTGTGTGTGTGTGTGTGTGTGTCTTCCAAACATAATCTCATAGGAGGTAAATCCCACCCTATATGGGGTGCAGTGGCCTGAAGGAGGCAAAGGAAGGAGTTATACCCACCCTTCGCTGGACTCGGATGAGAGTTTTGTTAGAGTTTCTTTTAATGTCCTGTTTATGCTTGTTACCTGCCAGAAACTCTGAGGTCTATATGCACAATGAAGTTTTTTTTTTTCTTTTTTTTTTAAATCAATGTTTAAAGCTTTAGCTATTGAGAAGTTTTGGCTGTGAAAGCCAGACACTGTCAGACTCCATTGCTAGGGGGGGCCAAGTCAGGGGACCAGTTTCTGGAGGAGCTTTTTAGCTCCTGTTTGAACAGTTTCATTCTGGGAAGTGACTGTTTCTACCCACCTGGCAAGTGCCTGTTTCATCTCCTGACAGGCTGGATCTTGGTGAAGTCACTTTCCCAGAGTTTGTCAAGGTGCTGGTCTCTCATTTGGACCCCTTCCTCGGTAAAGGCTCTCTGTTTTGGATTTTTTTTTTTTTTTTTTTTTTTTTTTTTTTTTTTTTTTTGGTTTTTCGAGACAGGGTTTCTCTGTGTAGCTTTGCGCCTCTCCTGGGACTCACTTGGTAGCCCAAGCTGGCCTCGAACTCACAGAGATCCGCCTGGCTCTGCCTCCCGAGTGCTGGGATTAAAGGCGTGCGCCACCACCGCCCGGCTGTTTTGGATTTTTTTGAGCACAAACCTGGCATCTGGCTGAGACATCCTGGGCTAGGCTGTCCAGTTTAGGTATAACATACCTTGGTCTGAGCAACTCAGAAAGTTTTGTGGACCCCAGATGAATATCCTGCTGAAGGTCAGTTACCAGAGTCCTGCAGGTTGTTTCTGGGAGAATGATCTTCCCGCTGGTGTCCTCCACCAACCTGTGGGTTTGAGCTGTCTATTTTTCTTTACCAGGGAGTCTCAGGCAGAACTGGGGTGTGGTATGTCATCAGAATATCAATAAGCCCCACTGCTTTAGTGGAGAACAACAATTTGGGGGTGAAGTCAAATAGCATCTAGACAGGCCAAGGTTTTTTAGCGTCTCTTCCCCATGGTGAGAAGCCCTCTTTCTCTACAGATCATACTGTGGACATGTCCAGTACTAAAAGCATACAGACCGACAGTCCACGTATATGTCGGTGGACTTGCCTTCCCCCATCTGAGAGCCTGGGTCGGATCAATCGGTTCTGCTCTCTGGGCTGAGGCACCTGGTTTGGACCCAAACCAGTTTGGTTAAAATAATTACTGCAGTTCCCACATTCCCTGGCTTTATCTTTCACCTCATGACAGTCATGGCTGAGCACCTATACCATCAGGTAAGAGTGCTGTGGAATAATCTTTTTGTGCATTGTAAATATGTATTACTCTCATTGGTTAATAAAGAGCTGACTGGCCGGGCGGTGGTGGCACACGCCTTTAATCCCAGCACTCAGGAGGCAGAGGCAGGCGGATCTCTGTGAGTTCGAGGCCAGCCTGGACTACAAAGCGAGTTCCAGGAAAGGCGCAAAGCTACACAGAGAAACCCTGTCTTGAAAAACCAAAATAAATAAATAAATAAATAAATAAATAAATAAATAAAATAAAGAGCTGATTGGCCGATGGCTAGGCAGGATTTTTGGGGCAGAGAGAATCCTGGGAAGAAGAAGGGTGGGGTCTCAGGAGTCACCAGCCAGACGTGGAAGAAGCAGCTTGGGAAGTTCATCGATGAGGTAAAGGAGCTTCAGGGCAGCACATGGGTTAATAGAAATGGGTTAATTTAAGTTGTGAGAGCTGGCTGGAGACAAGCCTAAGCTATCTGCCGACTTTTCATAATTAATAAGAAGTCTTCGTGTGTTTATTTAGGGAGCGACGGACAGGACAGAGCTGATTGGCTGTCTAGATGGAAAACTCCACCTACACAAGAGGGTAGTCAAGTTGATGGTGGTGGGTTCCTCAACTGGACTGGAGGGTAGGCCAGAAGTAGGGCCTGGTACTGGGTCACATACTAGACAGCCAATGTTCTAGTGTCCCTCAGAGGAGGGCTTCAACTATGTCTATAAGTGTGCTGGGGTACAGAGGCCTTCCTATTGCCACAAACTCTGGTATCCATAGCAATATCCAGGTGCATCTAGGAACTCTTTTTTTTTTTTTTTTTTTTTTTTTTTTTCAAGACAGGGTTTCTCTGTATAGCTTTAGAGCCTGTCCTAGATCTCACTCTGTAGACCAGGTTGGCCTTGAGCTCACAGAGATCCGCCTGGCTCTGCCACCCGAGTGCTGAAATTAAAGATGTCCACCACCACTGCCTGGCCCCTAGGAACTCTTGAACCTCTCCGTCTTTGGAGTTGGGATCTGAAGGATGGCAGCAATCCTACTCTGAGACAGGATCCTTGCGCCTCCTCTCTCCCCTCAGCTGGTAGCTAAGACAGGTAGACTTCTACAAAGTTGGGCTTTTTTTTTAAAAAATTATTTTTTTTATTTTATTTGCATTGGTGCTTTTGCCTTCATTATGTCTATGTGAAGGTGTCAGATCTTGGAGTTACAGACAGTTGTCAGCTGCCATGTGGGTGCTGGGAATTGAACCTGTGTCCTCTGGAAGAGCAGTCAGTGCTCTTAACTGCTGAGCCATCTCTCCAGCCCCGTTTTTTTTATTTTATTTTTTATTTTTTATTTTTTTTAATTTCTTTGGAGCTGAGGACCGAACCCAGGACCTTGTGCTTGCTAGTCAAACACTCTACCACTGAGCTAAATCCCCAAACCCTCAAGTTGGGCTTTTTTAGCCAACATTTCGTAGCCCAGGTCTGTAACTCTTGCAGCAGTCCCTCGGTGGCTTTTTTACAATCTGTTTTCCCAGGAAAGCTCTGACAGAAGGGCAGAGGGTCAGCATTTAGTGTCTTTAAGTCCTGGGACAGTCTGGTCCAGGAATATTGCCCTCTAACTTCCCGCTGGGTCTGCACATTTGAAAGCACAGATGGGTTGACTCTCCTCTGCCAATGGGAGGCTGAAGAATGCATCTTTCACGTCCAAGACAGTGCACACCTGTTTCTCCTGAAGACTCTGACTCATGAGCATCGGAGGTCCCAGGTGTCTTCATAGACAGGAGAACTATACTCCAGGGTGACTGGCAGGGCACCAGGATGCCTGTCCCTTCAAACCAGGCAATATGGACTGCAATTTCCCCTTTTCTTTCCAGGGCCACTGGGTATTGTTTAATCTGGATTGAGGGGACTAAGATGGTTACTTGAACAATTTTAGGAGCTTGGTATTGGGCCAGTCCTGGGGGCTGGTTTCTGTCCATACACCAGGGAACCTTTGCTGTCAATCTGAGAGACAGTCTAACGTATCCTCTGATTGGAGGCAGAACTTCCGGTTAGGAGATAGTCTTCTGACAGAGGGTGAGACCCAAAATTTTGCTGGGTATCTGTAAGTCTAACTGTGTTTCACCAGAGAAGGTGACAGTGGGTCTCAGTTTATGCAAAGGGTCTGGTCCCCATCGGTTCTCTGTTGTTAGACACCTTTGAGCCTCCCCCAGCACCTGGGACCTACTTCTGCCTTTAAATTATAGTTTTTAGCTTTTATAACTTTTTTCTAATATCTAGGACTGAATGGGTGACAAAGGAAATCTTTTTAGCAGCTGTCTTTAATCCTTTAGAAAGGACCTAGCGAACATGGTTTAAAGTCAGTGTTGAACAGAAAGGGAAATCCATTCTGTCCAAGCTGCAATCCTCCTGCTCAACCCAGGGGCAGGTTTTTTTTTTTATTTGTTTGTTTTTACTTTTTTCAGAGAATAGTGGGTTCTGAGTTTTCCAATTATACAGATCATTGGTTTAAAAAAAGACATAAATCATGAAAAAGAAAGGCATGGAACTTTTTCTTTTCCTTAGGGCTCTGCCCAGAGGAACTTTCCCTCTTCCCTGGGGCTGCTTAAAGCGGGCACAGAGTAGAGAGAATGCTCACCTAGGGGGACTATTTCCCCCTCCCTGTGTGTGCTCAGCTCAGATGGGAGGGGCCCTGGATGAGAGGCCCGGCCCCTCCCTGCCTCCTCACAGGGACCAACCCTGACCCTGAGCAGGAGTCAAGCAACTAAAAAGCAAAACAAGCAAATGCTCCTGCTCCCAGAGAGGGACGGGTTTTTTTTTGGTTTCTCTGGGTGATATGGCAAAGTCAAAAGAATTTGGATCCCCAGTGGGATAGGGTACAGGTCTTAAGCCAGATGGGGGGAGGGTCTCAGACCAGAGAAAGCCATTGGTGAATACAGGAAAACAAAATTGAAACACACACACACACACACACACACACACACACACACACACACACACAGAGACAGAGACAGAGACAGAAAGAATAAAAATAACTAGGGGTGGCCACCGCATAGTCACACGCCTGAACAGGCAGAGGGATCCAGTGACACCTCACATGGATCCCGGACACTGGATCAGCTGCTGTGTCCAGCCTCGACTATGTGTCAAAATAGAAGACGCCTGAACCAGACTTACCTTGGAGGTGACAGACCAGATGACTTCCTCCTTTGTTTGCTTTGGGGGTGAAGGTGTCAGGCCCCTCTGAAGCTTTAGGCAGCATCTGATCAAAGGGAGCTGGGGACCTGGAACATCTCAGGTTGCATGCCCCTAGGAGTTCCCTGACCACCACATTCTTCCTCCTTTCAAAGGGCTCTGAGACCCCCAGTGTCTTGAGGTCTGGTCTCTGGGATCTCAGTGGGGCCTCCAGAAATGTGGGGTATTCACCAGAGAAGACTGCTCAGACACGGGTTTAAGCCAATAGAAAGCTGGGTGTTCGGGATCCCAGTATAGCACTGACCCTTTCTCAGGGTGAGTTTTCAAGCACCAAAACCATGTCCTGTGTTGACATACTTAAGTTAACAAGAACCAGAACTACAGAAGCCAATAGGCAAGGTTAGTACATTGAGAGACTCTCCCAGAACTTTGGACTGTGAGGAATTTGGCCTTTGTTTTATTTTGGCAGGTGGTGCTATGTGCTGAGTTTTACAAACTGAATAGCACTTCCATCATGGAGTCAGCTGTGCTAAGTCTGGGGGCCTTCTAAGGTCTGGGGCCTTGTTACAACTACATAGAATAGGCTGTTCTCAAATTCATTGAGATCCACCTACTTCTGCCCCCTGAGTGTGCCACGATGCCGGGCTTTGGTGTATGTTGTCATTCCTAGCCACTTTACGGCTACATGACTGCGCATGCGCTGTCCAGCAGTCAGGCAAAATGCTTAGCCACCCCAGGGCCTTACAGCCTACCTATTCCGTGGGCCTCGTGGTCACAGAATTTGTGCACAGTATTATCATGTAGTCCATGAGCATGCACGGCATAGCCACACAAGCCCATATGCGCATGCGCGAGGCGACCCATCAAAGCAGGCTCCACCCGCTCCCCGACCCTCTCCACACTATTCATTTCTGGTAGGCCTGTTCACATTCCCTACACTTTCCCCTCGTAATAAAACTCTTAGAATGGTTACCTTGTACCTTGTGTTTTCTCTCGCCCGGTAAACAGCGCCTGTCAAAGACACCAGACCTCACCACTCAGGGAGGGCACCTTGTATACGAGCTTTAGCAGCTGCTGAGCTCCTCATTCGGGAATCAAGGAAACGAACCTTTGGGTCACCCACCGCCGTCTTCTCCCCCCACAGCCTGCCCCATCTCTTAACTTACAAAGTCTTACAAACTCTACCTCCTTCCCGAGTTCTCTCTCTCCAAGTGGCCCTAATGGAAGAGGCCACACTTGCTTTCCAGACTTGCCCACCCCTTAATATTTCAAGCCTCCTTCCCTGACCTAATGCTGAATATTCTCCATCTCATTTCCACACTGAAATGCCCATCCTTCACACATACAGGAGGGCACACTCCCTCAGGCCACTCATACCTGGTACACAGATGGCAGCTCCTTACATGAGGGGACCCGTAAAGCGGGCTACCCCATAGTGTCAGATACCGGGGTGGTTGATGCACGGGCACTACCTGCCCACACTACTAACCAATAGGCTGAGCTGATAGCTCTCACCTGTGCCTTCCAATTGGCACAGGGGCAATCCCTAAATGTTTACACAGACTCCAAATATGCTTTCATATCCTCCTGTCCCACACTGCTATCTGGAAAGAGCACAGGCTCCTTACAGCAAAGGGAGGATCCATACCTAACTCAGACCAAATAATGGCCATGCTAAATCCCTCCCATCTCCCCAAAGCTATAGAAATTATCCACTGGTGGTCTAATCAGACTGACAGCTCCATCATCTCTAAGGGGAGTAACTGGGCTGACCAGGCAGCTAGGACAGCGGCCCTCCAGGGCCCAGACTTACCCTACCCACCACAGGGAATCCATACAGTGCAGCCCACACCCTCACAGACAACTCCTGACACTAGGCAAATTCTGTCCTATCTACATCAGCTCTTCCACCCTAATAGTCAGGCTCTGTCTCAGTTTGTCAAAGCCCCCCTACAGCCCACCTCTGAGGACTTACAGTTCTTAAGAACTATTACTGCCTCCTGTGAAATTTGCCAAGAGTCAGATCCCAACTCCAAATATCAGAGGCAACATTTTCCCACCCACCAGGCTAGAAGTTCCCTCTTGGGGACTAACTGGCAGCTCAGTTTTACCCATATTCCCACTGTCAGACAAATTAAATATCTTCTCATGATCGTGGACTCTTTTTCGAGCTGGGTGGAGGCATTTCTGGTTTCTAATAAGCATACTCAGACAGTCACTGACCTCCTTCTCCAGGAGATCATCCCCTGATTTGGGATCTCTGTTTCTCTCTAGTCTGATAATGACCTAGAGATCACCTCCCAGATTTCCCAAACCCTATCTAAAGCTCTTAACGTCCCTTGGCATTTCCTTATCCCGTACCATCCTCAGTCCTCAGGGAAGTTAGAATGGACCAACCGCTCTTTAAAAAAACGTTCTTGATGTCACAGGACCTTTACCTTGACTGAGTGAAATTATCACCTCTAGTTCTTTTCAGGCTCTGGCTCTTCCCAAACAACCTCCTTCAATCATGCTGTTCGAACTCCTGTATGGGAGGCCAGCTCTAACCCCTGGCCTCCCATCCAAACCTTCGCCCCTCCCTGACCATCTGCTCACTCCCCCCACCTGCTCACCCCCACCCCCACCTGCTCCCCCCCCCACCTGCTCACCCCCCCCGACCATCTGCTCACCCCCCCACCTGCTCACCCCCCCACCTGCTCACCCCCACCTGCTCACCTCCCCACCTGTTCACCCCCCACTTGCTCACTCCCCCACCTGCTCACCCCCCCACCTGCTCACCCCCTTGCTCCACCACCTCTGCTCTGTCCTGTGGAATTTTGCTGACCATTCCCCACCCCAGCCATATGACAACCCCTGCCCACCCTCAATGAGCATCGGGGATCAGGTCCATCTTCTCCCCTAGGCCAGCACCCCTCACCCCTTTCCCCTAAATGGCAGGGACCATTCAAAATAATTCTTGTAACCCCCACAGCTACTAAGCTCAAGGGCTTCCCCCACTGGATACATATGTCTCACCTGAAGCCTTTTATCCTACCTCACGCCAGGGAAATTCCTCCTCATACACAGTGACGCAAACAGGGTCCTACTCTCCTAAGTTCCAGAGGACACCCGGATCAACTGCCTTGTCTCCAATTCCAGAAGATTCATCCCACAACTGTACTCAGCCCCACTGGATTGGGATCCCCATATGTTTTTTTCTTCTTCCTGATTCTCCCTCTCTGCGTTCTCCTGTCTCTACCGACCACATTCTGCTTCATCAGTTTCCCTCTGTGTCTCTGATAACATACTCAGATTTCTAATTAACAACTCAGCTAACTTACAGGACCACCATCAGCCATAGAGCCAGAGGCACAAGGACCGTCAAATATACCCAGGTGGTAAGAAACAGTAACAGTCCAGATGTATTCACACCTGAAGACTCAAAAGGGTCTGGACTCTGAAAAAAAAATAGACTTTAATATAACAATTTATTACTGTTAAATGCCCTCAGCAATGAATCACCCGTGTCTCCTGGATGCTGACATGATACCATGATAATGAATGGAAACAGGTACCTCAAGGTTTGTCTCAGATGAAGATAGAAAGCCTAATTGATAATTAAAAAAAAAAAAAACACGCTCCAGATTTCTCTCTCTCTCTCTCTCTCTCTCTCTCTCTCTCTCTCTCTCTCTCTAATAGTAACCAATACAATTCTGATAGCAGAGTACTAAACACTATAATATCATGGCTACCAGCTCAGGATTTTAAATTCCCTTTGGCTGCTTCTTAATATATTTAAAATTTGTCTCCTTTGTAAACTTAAAAATTCTTCTGAGCTCCAGAGCTGGCTTAGACACACCCGGACGGGTCAGATCCACTGCAGATAAGTATCATTCAAACTTCCCTGGTCCCAGGACCCCCCTCCCTCATCCTGGGACTCCTCAGGGACCCTCTCCATCTCATCTCCCCTTTCCCCCCAAGGTAAAATTTTTTTCTCTAAACTTCCTCTTCTGTGTCACCAGCACCTTGTCAGATCCAAACTCTCAGATCCAAGTGGCAATGGAAGATTCCACAGGGCTAAAAGCAGCATCAAAGACAATTCAGCCTACCTTAGGACACCAGCTACCTCAAGAAAACCCCCTCCCCACCCCCAAAAGTTAACCGACACCCACGAGTCAGTTGGAAGCAGTTCCGGGAGACATGGCACCCCCATTCCCATTCACCCACCACTCTTAACCTGTACTTTTTATAATAATAAAAAGGGTGGAATGCTATCTTCCTAGCCACTTTACAGCTACATGACCGTTCATATGCTGTCCAGCAGTCAGGCAAAATGCTTAGTCACTCCAGGGACTATGTTCTATGTAATTTATGCCCCACGTGGTCATGTAATCTTCAAGCAGAGTGATCATATAATCTATGTGCATGCATGGTATAGCTATGTAAGCCCATATGCGCATGTGCAAGGTGACCCATAAAAGCAGATTCCACCAGTTCCCCCATTCTCTCACCCCTATTCGTTTCTGGTAGGCCTATTCACATTCCCTATATTTTTCCCTCCCTAATAAAACTCTTATGGTGGGTTCCATTGCACCTCGTGTTTTCTCTTGCCCAGTAAATAGTGCTGCAAATAAATAACAGTGTATTTTTAAAATTTATGTGTATGTGTGTGCTTCTGTGTAAGTATATGGCATGTATATGTGGGTACCTCTGGAAGCCAGAAGAGGTGCTTGGATCCCTTGACGTTATATGTGGTTGTGGGCTTCCTGGTATAGTTGCTGGGATTTGAACTTGGGTCCTCTGGGAGAGCAGTAACTGGTGAGCTATCTCCCACCAGTCCCATTTTTATATGAAGCTAAAAGAAAGGCCAGGCATGGTTACACACACCTATAATGTGAGCACTTGGGAAGATCTGGAATTCAAGGTCAACTCATGGGTGATGTTGTTCTGTATGCTGTCAATATGTGTTGCTCTGATTGGCTGATAAATAAAGCTGTTTGGCCAATGGTGAGGTAAGATTAGGCAGGACATTCTAACTAGAGAGAGAGGAAGGAGAAGACAGAGTAGAGGAGACGCTGCCAGCTGTCACCAGGAGAAGCAAGATGTAAAGTACCGGTAAGCACAAGCCACGTGGCAAAGTACAGATTTATAGAAATGGGTTAATTTAAGATGTAAGAGCTAGCTAGTGAGAAGCCTGAGCCATTAAGCCTTACAGTTCATAATTAATGTAAGCCTCTGTGTGTTTATTTGGGTCTGAGCGGCTGCAGACCAGGCGGGACATAGGAAAACTTTCAGCTACAGTCAACCGTGGGCTACACTGGAAAGTTGAGGCTGGTTTGCAAGTCCATAGCCAGACGGTGCTCCATGAGTCTCTGTGGAAAGAAAGAAAGGTAAGAGGAGGAGGGAGGGAGGGATAAAATAGGAGAGAGTGAGATGTTTTCTTACAGCATTTGGGAGGCCAAAGCTAGGTGGGTCACAAGTTCAAGGCCAAAGTAAGACCCTGGTTCAAACAATAAACAAAACAACTGGGGAGATGGCTCATGGGTAAGAGAGCAAACATGAGGCCCCGGGTTCAGATCTGCTGCACGTACATAAAAAAATGACGTGGTCATGGAACCCCAGCACTGGAGGGCAAAGAGTCACCGGGGTGTGCTGATCCCTGTGTGCCACACAACTCAAACAAAAAATGATTTCTGTGAATTAAAATGACACACTTCAGGCTGGGGAGATGCCTCACTGGATAACAGTGCTTCGCTCTGGAAGCTTGAAGACCTCAGTCTGAGTCCCCAGCACCCACATAAAAGCCAGACTTTGCCAGGCCTGGTGGCACACGCCTTTAATCCCAGCACTCTGGAGGCAGAGGCAGGTAGATTTCTCTGAGTTCGAGCCCAGCCTGGTTTACAGAGTGAGTTCCAGGACAGCTAGGACTACACAGAGAAACCCTGTCTAGAGAGAGAGGGAGAGGGAGAGGGAGAGGGAGAGGGAGAGGGAGAGGGAGAGAGAGAGAGAGAGAGAGAGAAGAAGAAGAAGAAGAAGAAGAAGAAGAAGAAGAAGAAGAAGAAGAAGAAGAAGAAAGCAACCAACCAAGCAGGAGAGAACTAGACGTAGCTAAGCCTGCCTGTAGCCCCAGCAACGGTGGCCTGAGACGGGGGTTATGAGGGCTCCCTGGCCAGCCAGCCTCACAGAACAGGCTAACATCTGGTTTACTGGGAGACCTTGTCTTAAGGTAGGAAGGTCGAGAGCAACAGAGGAAGACATCCCATGTCCTGCTCTGGCCTCTACATGTGTGAGCATGTGTGTGCATGCACACATACCACAAACACTCATACACACTATCACACACACACATTCACACACACACTATCACACACACTATCACTCACACGCTCATACACACTATCACATACACACATTCACACACACAAACACTTATACACACTCACACACTCATACACACACACACTATCACACACACATTCACACACACACTCACACACACTCACATACACACTCACACACTCATATACACTATCACACACACATTCACACACACACTCACATACACACTCACACACTCATACACACACACACACACACACACACACACACACGATGTAAAGGAGGCTGCTCCAGCTCCTTGGCAGACTGATTAGCCTCCATTCTGCCATTCTAATGAGTAGCCAAATAATGAAGCTAATAATTAATTAATCATCCTTGAAATCACTGGAAGCCAGGTCCGCACTGACCTTTAGACAGCATCCAAGTCTAGTTCCCCCCGCCCCCGCCCCATCCTCAAGCTGCTGCAGCCAACAGAGTCTGAACCGTTTAGACAGGAGGTCAAGACCGGTTGTGACGTTCTGACCAGAGACTGGGGAGGGAGGAAAAGAAATGTCCTGGCTGAGGGAGATCCTGTTCCCCATGTCCCAAGATGGGACTATGAAAATAATATGACAATAGTCCTCTGTCTTCTCGGGGTCAGCCTTGAATAAACCCTGGTTCCTGTGCTCTGATTTCTTTCTTGATTTTTTTTTTTTTCTTGACACAGGGTTTCTCTGTGTAACAATCCTGGCTGCCCTGGAACTCACTCTGTAAACCATACTGGCCTCAAATCAGCGATCCACCTGACTCTGACTCCTGAGTGCTGGGACTAAAGGGGTGGCTCTGAATCTTGTTTTCCGAGTATTTTCTTTCTTTCTTTCTTTCTTTCTTTCTTTCTTTCTTTCTTTCTTTTTTTAAAAAATTATTTAACCTTATTTTATGTGTGTTGGTGTGAAGGTGTCAGATTCCCTGGAACTGGAGTTATAGACAGTTGTGAGCTGCCATGTGGGTGCTGGGAATTGAACCCGGGTCCTCTGGAAGAGCAGTCAGTGCTCTTAACCCCTAAGCCATCTCTCCAGCCCCTCTTTCTTTCTTTCTTTCTTTCTTTCTTTCTTTCTTTCTTTCTTTCTTCCTTCCTTCCTTCCTTTCTTTCTTTCTTTCTTTCTTTCTTCTTTCTCTCCCTCTCTCTATCTCCCTCTCTTTCTTTCTCTTTTCCTTTTCTCTCTTTTTTAAATTTCTATTTTTTGACAAGGCTTTACTCTGTAGCCCAGGATGTCTGGAACTCACGGTCTCCCTGCCTCAGCCTTCTTCATGCCGGTCTTATAGACAGGCCAGGCCATCAGATTTGGTTGAAATCCTGGTTCCCAAGTGCAGAGCTGAGAGTCTAGAAGCAATTCTCTACCTCACGAATATGTGCAGTCACTATGAGCCAGCCAGAAGTTGAGATGAGGGGCTAGAGATGTAGCCCAGTGCTTGAGTGCTTGTGTAGTGTGCCAGCCCTGGGCTAGCTCTCTTCACCAAGCCAGTGTGGTACTGCACACTGTAATCCACTCAGGAGGAAGAGACAAGAGAGTCAGCAGTTCAGGCATCTCAACTGTCTAGTGAACTTGAGGTCAGTCTGTACTACCTGAGACTGTGTCGCAAAAACTAATTTGTCCAGGCAGTGGTGGTGCATGCCTTTAATCCAGCACTCAGGAGGCAGAGGCAGGTGGATCTCTGTGAGTTCGAGGCCAGTCTGCTCTACAGAGTGAGTTCCAGGACAGCCAGGGCTACACAGAGAAACCCTGTCTTGAAAAACCAACCAACCAACAGCATCTAATCTGGTCAGGGCTGGCTGGAGTTCACTGGGTAAGAGCACTTGTTGCTCTTCCAGAGGACAAGTTCTGGGGGGTCGAACCCAGGGCTTCATGCATCCTGAGCAGGCTTCTCCTGAGCCACATCCCAGCTCATGAGTCAGGATCTTTGTTTCAGTCGGTTTTCTCCCCAGCTAGCCCTGCCTCTCACTTCCTCTTGGACACAGCTACCCCTCAGAGGCTGTTTCCCAGGAACTCCACCTATTCTGTCATGGTAATGCAAGAGTTTGTCTTTTAAGTCACCTGCCAGGGGCCAGTAGTTGTCTCAGTGTGGAGCACTCGTTCCTGGGGCAGTCAACTAGCAACTAATCAGAAGTCAAATGGGAAACATGATTTGGTGGCACACTTCCATGATTCCAGCATTCAGGGCACTGAGGCAGGAGGATAGAAAGCCAGAGACCTACATAGCATTATCCTGTCCACAAACAAACAAACAAGGGACATGAGTTAAGGTCACCAAAGCCACATACAGGGCTGTGTGTGATCTTATGCAGATATCTGCAACTTCGGTCCTGCAGGGACAGGGGCACGAGCGTCACTAGGGTTTGTGGGCTTGCCAGTGGCCAGCCTAGCTCCAGGTTCAGCGAGAGACCCTGTCTCAGGAAACAAGATGGAGAGTGATAGAGAAGGACACCTCACATGGCCTCTACATTCTCTCTCTCTTTCTCTTTCTCTCTCTCTGTCTCTCTCTGTCTGTCTGTCTCTGTCTCTCTGTCTCTCTGTCTCTGTCTCTCTCTGTCTCTCTGTCTCTCTGTCTCTCTCTCTCTCTCTCTCTCTCACACACACACACACACACACACACACACACACACAAAACCATTTTTTTTGAGACAAGGCCTTGCTATGTAGCCTTGACTGATGTGGAACTCACTATGTAGACCAGGCTGGCCTCGAAATCACAGAGATCCTCCTGTCTCTGCCTCCCGAGTGCTGGGATTAAAGGTGTAAGCCACCAAGCCTAACTCACACAACCAATTTTTAAAAAAGTTTTTTTTAATTTCATGTGTATGAGTGTTTTGCCTGCTTGTATGTATGTGCATCAGGTGCTAAAGGGGGTCAAAAGACAGCGTCAGATCCCCGGATGGAGTTGTAGACTGCTGTGAGCTGCCATGTGGGTGCTGGGAACCAAATCTAGGTCCTCCAGAGGAGCAACAAGTGCTTTTAACCACTGAGCCATGTTTCCAGCCTTTCACACTACCAATTTTAAACAAGCTGAAAGGGCATTTATGACACATACTTCCACTATTCGGCAGTCAGAAACACCCCCCTTAATGAGTTGGCGTGGTGGAATTTAGAGATGGTTTCCATTTGTGTATTCAGTGGCTTACTAATTAGCACAGTGAGTGTTAAAGAGTTCGCATTGGTGGGTCGGTGTGCAGTGCTGGCTAAAACAGATACAGGGCTGGAGAGATGGCTCAGGGTTAACAGCATTGGCTGCTCTCCCAGAGGACCCAGGTTCAATTCCCAGCACCCACATGGCAGCTCACAACTGTCTGTGACTCCAGTTCCAGAGGATCTGACACCTATAGCAAAACAGCAATGGACATAAAATAAAAATAAATAACTTTTAAAAAGAAAAGTATTTTAGATACCCCTGCCCTTCTTTGAGCAGAGTACAGGGATCTAGTACATCTTGGGGACTGGGTGTGCTTTGTAACGAGGCTGCCTTCGTGGACTAGTCCCCGAAGCCACATCTAGGGCTGTCAGAATACAATTTTCCAAGGACATGGTCAAGTTGACCTCAAGTGAACCTTGTATGAAAGGTGCCTTCAGAGCACAAAGCTGCGAACTCATTGACTTACAGAACAGGTTGTGTGGCTGTGCGTGTGCCTGCCTGTGTCATCTGGGGCCACTTCATCCCAGCTCTGCTCACCATTAGGGCTTCGTTTTCAAATCCTTGCGGCCAGCTCCACATGTAACCAAGAATGATCTTGCTGATCCTCCTTCCTTCGCCTCCTGGGTGCTGAAATTACAGGGGTACACCCGGAGTCCAGTTTATTCTGTGCTGGGACAGAACCCAGGCTTCTTCTTTCATGCTGGGAGGGAACTTTACCAACCGAGCTACATCTCCAGCCTCTAAGTACAGACTTAGTGCCCTGAATTAAGCCAAAGTTGTCTTATACAAGCATCAGTTCTGTCTGGTGGGTATTAGCAGCTGCCGAGAGCAGGAGGTACTGGGTAATTCGTTCGAAGGAACACCCTCATCGCAGCTGGATGTGGCGGTGCACGTCTTTAATACCAGTACGCGGGGAGGCAGACACAGGTGGATCTCTATGAGTTGGGAGTCAGTCCTGTCTGCACAGTCAATTCCAGGACAGTGAGACTGTCTCAAAAACCAACAACAAACCTAACAAGCACACCTGGACACCTGGAGCGGGGCTTCACACCTGGGGGAATCTTGTCTCCCCATCGCTTGGCTGTGCTTGGATATCACTCTCATTCTCTGAGGTAGTCTTAGCGCTCTGTTTCTGTTAGCTAACTTAGCAACATCAAGGGAAGAGTGAGGCTAGCAAAGATTCCCTCAGAAGGCGGGCATTGGGGTCGTGTGGGGCGTGGCCAGAGGCTGCAGCACTGTAATTGGCGGGCCTGAGTCTGAGGGGAGGGGCCAGCCTTCAGGCGAGCCGCTGGGCTAGAGAATAAGCCACTGTGGTTCATTCCTAAACGTGTCTTATGAGTGTATCGACTGCAGAAAAAACATGTAGGGATGCTGGGATCTAACCACGACAGGCTTGTGGGTTCCGGAGGTAGCGCAGTGGTGGAGGCTTGGCTTAGCATGTAAGGAGCGCCCCCCCCCCCCCTTCATCTCCAGCCCTGGCAAAAACAGAAGAGGCAGGAAGGGAGGGAGGGAGAAGGGCATGCTACAGACACCCACTGCTATTTGAAGAAACTAAGGCACTTGACGCTTATATGGCTCAGCCCAAGGCACGCGGTCCTTTGTCCCACCGTCCAGCCTAGGCTGGCCTGGAATTCCGGCTCCTCTGGCCTCTTTGTCCCAAACGCTGGAACCACAGGTGTGAAGAGCATACACTCGGCTTCAGACACACACAGAGCTCTAAGTGGCTGAGGCCTGAATCAGACACCTGTTATGTGGGCGACTTGTGTGATCCTGGCAACTCCACAAGAAGAAAAATCTGTGGGTTTTTCTTTGTTTCTGGTTTTGTTACAGGGTCTCTCGTAGTCCAGACTAGCCTGGAATTTGCCATGTAGCTGAGGCTTGAGCTTCTGATCCTCCTGCCTCACACAACCCCTGTTGGTTTGGCCATGGTGCTGGCAGGGAGGGGGTTGAAGGGGAGGATGCCAAAAGCTTCAGTGACATCTCAGTGTCACTGAGGTGACTAGGCTCCTGAAAGGGGAGTTTCTACCTTGCCAAGGATCCTTCTACATTTGCTGCACAGCCCTGCTTAGATGGGGAAGGGGCCCCAGCATCTTGGGCACAGGTCAGAATCTATTTTCTGTAGTCAGTCCTGCCTGAGTGACCCAGCAGACCATGGTCTACCTGCCTGAGAGCTAGCAGAATGGGCTGGAAGGAAACCAGAGTCCTAACGTGAGTGGCTGAGGCCGCATGTGGGCATGTGTCAGAAAGATGGACCCGACAGAGAGAGCAGAGATGGAAGACAAAACCAGATGTAGAAGCTGGGTGTGGTGGCCCACACCTTTGCTTCCAGGCAGGCAGATCTCTGTGAGTTCAAAGCCAACCTAGCTTACATAGTGAAAAAACTTGTCTCAAAAAAACAAAAACCAACAACAGCAAAACAAAAACAACTGAAATCCTTCCACTATCACCAAAAAACCCCCAAAACCCCCAAAAAGCAAAAACCAAGAAAACCAAAACCAAACCAAACACACCAACCAACCCAAACAAGCATAAAGACAGACACGGAATGCAGAGAGAAACAAGGGAAACCATGAGGGGCTGGCACGTGTTGTCATTTCTTGGCATCTCATGTGTATGGGGGGTGGCCCGGGGGGGGGCGGGGCGGGGGTCTGACACAAAACAAATCCAAACACACATTTCTTCCTATGGGCTAGCTCAAACGGCAGAGCGCTTTCCTGGCACACACAAGGCCCTGGGTTCGATCCCCAGCACAGCAGGTACACAAGACTCCATCTAAATCAACACAACAGAATGCAACACCAGGAATCTAGGGATCCTAGGCAGGAGAAAAGGGAGCCCAAGGCTAGCCTCGGACACTTAGTAAAAGGGGGGGGGGGGGCTAGAGGTGTTGTTCCAGAAGAGGGTGCCTGCCTAGCACGCACTGCTCCCCCAAAACAGATAAGGAAACAGGGAGACTGGGGTGGGGCTGAGCTGTGGCAACAGGAACAAGCCAGCAGAAACACACCCCCACACTGACCTCCTTTCTGGCCCTCCCATGGTGAGGGCTGCTCTGTCTACTTCTGCCTACCTACCGGCCTACTGCTGGTCATTAAGCTGCTAAACTGGCCACAACTGAAGGCTCCACGCCCCAGGGAGGAAACCACTCAAGAGGCGTCCTTGCTCCCTCGCACCCCAAACCATCAATTAATATTAACAAGACAGAATGCTCCTCGCTGCCTAAAGACCCCCAACGGGGTACAAATGGAGCAGAAGCCCCGCCTCGTGACTCAGGAGGTTAAAGGGCTTGGCTCCATCTGTGAGTCCAGAGTGTCCGGATGGCGAGTGGCGACAGGAAGGTCACCATCCAGCTGGTGGAGGACGGGGCCGGGGCTGGAGCCAGGGGCCCACAGCTCTTTAAAGGCCAGAACTACGAAGCCATCCGAACAGCCTGCCTGAATTCTGGGATCCTGTTTCGTGACCCTTGCTTTTCTGCTGGTCCTGATGCCCTTGGCTATGACAAGCTGGGACCCGACTCAGAGAAGGCCAAAGGCGTGGAATGGAAGAGGCCCCATGTAAAGTGGAGCTGAGCTGGGACCTGGGTCTGAGGGAGGAGGACTGAGCCTGAACTTCTGGTTCTGAAGGAGGAGGGCTGGTCCTGCATTCCTGGGTCTGAGGGAGGAGGGCTGGGCCTGGACTGCTGGGTCTGAGGGAGG
Organism: Peromyscus eremicus; assembly: GCF_949786415.1. Lineage (NCBI taxonomy): Eukaryota > Metazoa > Chordata > Mammalia > Rodentia > Cricetidae > Peromyscus > Peromyscus eremicus. Next base: position 159,134,039 of record NC_081416.1, on the reverse strand, counting down.
AAGACTGAGCCTGGACTGCTGGGTCTGAGGGAGGAGGGCTGGGCCTGAACTGCTGGGTCTGAGGGAGGAGGGCTGGGCCTGGACTGCTGGGTCTGAGGGAGGAGGACTGGGCCTGGACTGCTGGGTCTGAGGGAGGGGGCTGGGTGGCTAACAGCAGACTTAGCCATGAGGTTCAGAGGGGTCCAGGAAAGCCAAGCTCCTACCCACAGCCTTCCCAGGGTTGGGGGCTCTCATCACCTCGGATACTGGTGTCAGGAGGGACCTGGGCCTCCGACTTCTCTGTTGCTCCAAACTTCCCTTTCCTGGCTTCATGGGAGTCCCCCTCTTCCAGGAGTTTTGTGCTGAGCCCCAGTTCATCTGTGAAGACATGAGCAGAACTGATGTGTGCCAAGGAAGCTTGGGTGAGCCCCCAGACCCAGGACTCGGACAGCACCACAGCTCTGTCTTCTCCCCCGTCTTTCCCGGCCTCCTCGAGTTTGCTGGTCTCTTGGTCCCTCCTCACCTAACCCTGAGCCTCCCTCCTCCAGGAAATTGCTGGCTTCTTGCAGCTGCCGCCTCCCTCACCCTGTACCCCAGACTCCTGTACCGGGTGGTTCCCCCTGGACAAGGTTTCCAAGATGGCTACGCAGGGGTCTTCCATTTTCAGGTAGAGCTCAGCTCCTCTCTCCCTGCCTCAGTTTCCCCCGTGATAACATGATGTTTCACAGTTACCCTTCTCCCCTGGGCCTGGGATTCCAGAACTGGGGGAGTGGTAGGCAGGATGGAAGGTCGGACTCAGGCAGGGTCTGGAGGCTGACTCCTGCCCTTTTTTTTTTTTTTTTTTTTTTTTTACCAGCTCTGGCAGTTTGGCCACTGGGTGGACGTGGTGGTAGATGACAGACTGCCTGTGCGTGAGGGGAAGCTGATGTTCGTGCGCTCAGAACAAAGGAATGAATTCTGGGCACCTCTGCTGGAAAAGGCCTATGCCAAGTAAGAATGCGCATCCCCTCAGCTCTAGCCCCAAGCCATGTGGAGTACTGACATCTGGGGTCCTCCAGACACCCAAACGAGAACCCCAAATCAAGTCCTAGCAGCCAGGGCCCTCACACCACGGCACTCTCCTAGAAGAACTTTCAGTTTTGGGTATTTTCTTTTATATTTTATTGAGAAAGGGTCTCATACAGCCTAGTCTGCCCTGGGTAGTCAAAGAGGACTTTGACCTGATGCTCTTGCCTCTACCTCAGGAGTGCTGGGGGTCCAGGTGTACACCACACCAGTTTTATGTGGTGCTGGGGGTTGAACCCAGGGCTTCCTGCATGCTAGGAAGGCACTGTGCCAACGGAACTACATCCCCAGCCTTTATGCATTCACTTAAACTCAGTGTCTCATAATGAACCCCGTGCTGGCCTCAAACTCATAACCTCCATGTTGGACTCTTGTGGACATGGATTATAGGCATGCACCACAACCCCTGGCTAACTTTAGGGAGGGTGTGTGTGTGTGCAGGAGATGGAACCCATGACCTTGTGCATGCTCAGTCATGCCCCCAGCCCCTCACTGGGGGATTCTAGGCAGGGGCTCTACCACTGAGCCACACTCCAGCCCCTCACTGGGGGATTCTAGGCAGGGGCTCTACCACTGAGCCACACTCCCAGCCCCTCACTGGGGGATTCTAGGCAGGGGCTCTACCACTGAGCCACGCCCCAGCCCCTCACTGGGGGATTCTAGGCAGGGGCTCTACCACTGAGCCACACCCCCAGCCCCTCACTGGGGGATTCTAGGCAGGGGCTCTACCACTGAGCCACACCCCCAGCCCCTCACTGGGGGATTGGAGGAAGGAGCTCTACCACTGAGGCATACTCTTAGCCTGTGAATCTTCAAATCTTAAAGACCTCCCTCTTTTTTTAAAGATTTATTTATTATGTATACAGTGTTCATCTGCATGTATGCCTGCATGCCAGAAGAGGGCGCCAGATCCCATTACAGATGGTTGTGAGCCACCATGTGGTTGCTGGGAATTGAACTCATGACCTCTGGAAGAGCAGCCAGTGCTCTTAACCTCTGAGCCATCTCCCCAGGCCAAGGCCTCCCTCTTTTGACATTTCCCACAAACATTCCTAGAGCCCCACTGATACCCATATTTCTTAAGGATCCTGAAATCTCACCCATCTATCAGGCTCTGGACTTGCCAAATCCTATTCCCTAAAGGGCCTTTAACCTCATCCCATCTCTCCTAGTCCATTGAGACATCCATAGCATGTCCTTTCCCATCTCAGGCTCTGGAAGTCCTGACAAGTCCCCATAGGCATCGCCTTCACAGCCTCCCAGAGCCTCAAAGATTCATGAAAGTTTGAGAATTCCTGGCGCAGCTCATTCCATGGCTTCCAGTCACGTGGATCCTGGGGATCACAGACCAAGCATTTGTCAGATCCCCTCATTTCACCTGTGAATATTTCAGGGATTGAGTCAGGCATGCACTCATAATCATAGTACTGAATACACTGAGGCAGGAGAATTGCAAGTTTGAGGTCAGACTGGAATGCACAGTAATACCATGTCTCAAAAAAAAAAACAAAAAAAAAAAACAAAAAAAAAACCCCAAAAAAACTAGTTGAGCATGGTAGAGAACATCTTTATTTCCGGCACTCTGATAGCAGATGCACACGGATTTCTGTGAGTTTGGCCTAATCTGGTCTACAGAGTGAGTTCCTAGCCAGCCAAGGCTACATAGTGAGATTCTGTCTCCAAAGCAAGACGGGTATGTTGTGGGGGGGGAGGTGTGGTTCTGGAGGGATGGTTCAATGTCAAGAGCAGTAGCTGCTCTTCTGGGTATGATTCCCAGTCACAGCTGTCTGTAACTTCAGTACCAGGGACCTAATGCCTTTGTGGACACTACACACATGTGGTACACAGACATACGTGCAGGCAAAACACCCATCCATATGAAAAACAAACTCATACATACATACATTATATATTATATAATCTGGGATATCTCCAGGGACCTCTCCACCCCAATAGAGTCCCCAGACCTGGGGCCCAAGACGTTCCTATGTAGCTCAGGTCCACCTCCACCTGCTCCAACAGGCTTCATGGCTCCTACGAGGTGATGCGTGGAGGCCACATGAACGAGGCTTTCGTGGACTTTACAGGAGGTGTGGGTGAAGTCCTCTACCTGAGACAAAACACTCCAGGCCTCTTTGCTGCCCTTCGCCATGCACTGGCCAAGGAGTCCCTTGTGGGTGCCACTGCCCTGGTGAGAGCTGAGCCCCCGTATGGACCTCCACTAGGCCGGCATAGTCAGGGATGTCGGGGGAGGGGAGGGGAGCGGAGTATCACGTCTTTCTTACCTTCTGCTGCTGCCCCCAGATCCTCGCTGATAGACTCTAGGCCAGTGTTCTACAGATAAACTACATCCCTCCACCCGCGGTTTTTACGTTTTGTCATGAGGCAGGGTCTAAGTTACCCACATTGGCCTTGAACTTGGGATCATCTCGCCTCAGCTTTCTGTGTGGCTGGGATGAAAGGCCTGTGTGGCAGGGTCCGGGCTTCTCCCCTGTCCTCTGTGTCACTCTCTCTGCTTCTCTCAGACACCCTCGCTGAGCCCCGGGCCTAGCTCCTGGGTTGGGAGGTTGGAGAGAGAAGCTGACCTGTTCCTACCCCAGCTTCACAATCTCATCCTCTTTCAGAGTGACCGGGGTGAGATCCGCACAGATGAAGGGCTGGTGAAGGGACATGCGTATTCTGTCACAGGTACACACAAGGTGAGTCACCCCCATTGCTGGGCTAGGCTGACAGGGGTGTCCCCTCACTACCCTCACTTAATGCCCCCGCTGCCCTCACTAATGCCCCCCACACTACCCTCACTAATGCCCCCCACACTACCCTCACTAATGCCCCCCACTACCCTCACTAATGCCCCCACACTACCCTCACTAATGCCCCCGCTGCCCTCACTAATGCCCCCCACACTACCCTCACTAATGCCCCCCCCCACTACCCTCACTAATACCCCCCACTACCCTGATGCCCCCCACACCACCTTCACTGATGATGGCCCCCACAACACGCTCATTGATGACATTGTCTTCAGATGTCCCTGGGCTTCACTAAGGTGCGGCTGCTGCGGCTGAGGAACCCTTGGGGCCGTGTGGAGTGGTCCGGGCCCTGGAGCGACAGGTGGGATGGGCTTAGGGTGGGTGGGGGCTCAGCCCCGCATGCCATCATCTCACATTGGTCTCTTCAGCTGTCCACGCTGGGACATGCTCCCCTCTGAGTGGCGAGATGCCCTGCTTGTGAGAAAGGAGGATGGTGAGTTCTGGTGAGTTCGTAGGGACCCACTGTACCCGTGGGAGGGACACTGGGGTAGGGGCCTTTGACACAGGGCCAGAAAGGACGCAGAGAGACTCATGGGACGGACAGGTCGTGATGCAGAGAAATGGTCCCCATCCGCTGTGATTCTAGTCAGGGCAGAAGCAGTTGGAACAGGACTGTTAAGGGCATTGTTTTCCGAGGAAGACCACTGAGATTAGGGGCCTTTCTTCTGCTCAGCCCCAACTAAAACCCCGGCTACACTTAGTTCCTCCCTACCACTTCCTGTCAGCTAGTTGCTGACTCAGCCTCCTGGCCCCAGGTTAATTTTCCTTAATCAAATAAATGTAACATGTCTTTGCAGCGTTAACAAAAGCAGGGGAAACAAATGTAACAACCTTTACACAGTTTAATATCCCACAACACCAGGCTTCTGCGCAACAGCTTTCATTGGCTCCGCCATCTTCCTGGCCCTGCTTGAGGATTTTCTAAAGTTAATTTGAAGATATTCGAGAGGAGTTTGTAAATAAGCTCAGAAGTGGGGCATCCGTGAGGACTTGGATGCCTTGGCAAGGCCTCAAGGCTTCAGAGTTTCTGGAGGTTGGAGGTTAATTGGCAGTACTTAAGGAACTGGGAGCTTTGTGGTGGGGACCACTTCTGGGGTCCCTCAAGCTGGGCTCTGGGGCGGCCGGGCATCTCTCACGCTCCGTTGCTGTCCAGGATGGAGCTTCAGGACTTCCTCACGCACTTCAACACGGTCCAGATCTGCTCACTGAGCCCTGAGGTGCTCGGCCCCAGCCCCGCTGGCGGAGGCTGGCACATGCACACCTTCCAAGGCCGCTGGGTGAAAGGTTTCAACTCCGGCGGGAGCCAGCCCAGTGCTGGTGAGGCCTGGGGGCCCTAAGGCGGAAGCTGGGGTCGCGGCTTCGACAGGCTGGGAACCCCACCTCCTTCTCTTTTGATAGAAACCTTCTGGACCAATCCCCAGTTCCGGCTGACGCTGCTGGAGCCTGATGAGGAAGAGGATGAAGATGATGAAGAGGGACCCTGGGGGGGTTGGGGAGCAGCAGGGGCGCGGGGCCCAGCGAGGGGAGGCCGCATCCCCAAGTGCACTGTCCTCCTGTCGCTCATCCAGCGCAACCGCCGGTGTCTGAGGGCCAAGGGCCTCACTTACCTCACTGTGGGCTTCCACGTGTTCCAGGTGAGGCCACGATCAAGTTGAGGTCTGGAGAGGCAGAGGGTCACAGGAGCGTCCTAAAGGGAGGGAGGGTACTGGGGGTTCAGAGAGGAGCGCCACTGTTGAGAGAACTGGAGAAAAAGGCTGAGGGTCAGAGGGCAGGAGGTGACCAAAGGGACTGGGACGGGATGAGGGCACAGGTGGGAAGGAAAGGGTTGGGGAAGGGGTCGGAGGGGACCCTAGGTCTGAGAATAGGGTGGGGAAATATTAAGGGTCCAGAAAGAAGGAGGGGGTGTGAGGGGTGGGGGGGCAGGGAGGGGATCTGCACATTGCGCCCCCTCCCCCTTACCGGCTTTTTCTTTCTGCAGATTCCCGAGGAGGTAGGTTTCAGATGTGACCTTAGACCCACCCTAGGGCTTGGTCGACCAGCGCTGGAAGGCCGGGGAACACGGGAGGGCCTGGCTAGACAGTCTGGGTGTGCGTGGGGAGGACCAGAGGGGTGGGTGGGGAGCTCGGGTGGGTGGTGGTCATGGCGCCCCGCCCGCAGCTGCTGGGCCTCTGGGACTCCCCGCGCAGCCGCGCGCTCTTGCCGGGACTGCTGCGCGCCGACCGCTCGGTGTTCTGCGCCCGCCGCGACGTGAGCCGCCGCTGCCGCCTGCCGCCCGGCCACTACCTGGTGGTCCCCAGCGCCTCCCGCGTGGGCGACGAAGCCGACTTCACACTGCGCATCTTTTCGGAACGCAGCCACACCGCAGTGTGAGCCGGCGGCCCCCTCCCTGGCCCAGCCTCACCTGGGGCACCCCGACCCCGGCCCAGGGACCTCAATCTAGAATCCTCGGCCCCGCCCCTCGCACCAAGCCCCGCTCAGGGACCACAAAGCCCCGCCCTTGCATCCCCAGCCACGCCCTCCCAGGGATCTCTGTCACCCACCCGCCCTCCCGACAAAACCCACCGCCCTTCGGCTCCACCCATTGTCCTCTGCTGAGACCCCCGCCTGAACGCATCCCCCCAACCCCCGTAATTTGCAGGGAGATCGATGACGTGATCAGCGCCGACCTGGACGCCCTCCAGGTGCGGGACGTTGTGGGCGGGAACAGGAGGCAGCGGGCGGGGCTTTGGGAAGGGACTGAACCCCCCCTCCCCACAGGTTCCCTACAAGCCCCTGGAGCTGGAGCTGGCACAGCTGTTTTTGGAGCTGGCTGGAGAGGTGAGGAGGGGTCGGGGACTGGGGGTGTCCGGCCAAATGATGTTGAGCTCCCCTTTCTCTCTTAAAAACAAAACAAAACTGTAGAGCAGGGTATCCTGGGACAACTCTACTTCCTGTGGGCCAAGCTGGCCTCCTTCAGGTTGTCCAATGCTGCGGTTACAGACTTGAGCCACCATGCTGGGGGCTGAGGTGTCTGTGCTTCCCTTCTATGATGCTTTCCTGTGTTCTGGGAATGCTCAAAGATCCCCCTTGCCTCAGGGCTTTGCTCCACCCGCAGCTGCTTTCTCGGGAGGTTCACATCCCATCACTCTGTCCCAAGTGTCTTCCTCCGCCTGCTCACTGTGGGCTCCCACAGCCAGTGTGTGGAGCCCTAACCATGGATGCCCTGGCCACCCTGGGGATAGACCAGCCTCCTCTAGCGGAACCCTAGGAAGGTAGCCACTGCTCCCTCAGCGCTCTGGAGCACAGGACCTGGCCCAAAGTGTTTGTAAACTAGATGATTGAACCAGCGGCCTCACAAGTAGCCTCTCTCCTGATTAGGAAGAGGAGCTGGATGCACTTCAGCTGCAGACCTTAATAGGCATCGCTCTGGAGCCTGGTGAGTTTGGCCAGGAGAGGGGGTCCCTGCAACTGGAGCACTACACCCACAGAGCCTCTATGCATGATGCAAGGAGCAGCTGGGCTCAACGTGAAGCAGCTTGCTATGGTCCCATGGTCACATGAGGGCCATGATCACTCACAGACCACACCCCTTCCTCTAAGAGGTACCATGTGCAAAGACGAGTTGGTTTCGTCAGGTGTGAACTCTGCATCTGTTTCTATCAAATGTCGGCTGCAGAGAGGTAGTCCACATAGCTCCTGCAATGTTGGCCCGCATGCAAGGGGTGCTGCATTTCTTTTTTGTAGCTAGGGCCAACACCAGGACTCCTGGAGAGATTGGGCTGAGGACCTGTGAGCAGCTTGTGCAGTGTTTTGGGGTACGTGAGACAGTGTATGGGGAGGAGGGATGGGGTGCTGGGGTTTCCCCTTGTCTTTCAGGGGACATTGATTGTAACCAGATGTCCTTGTCTGCAGCACGGGGGAAGGTTGGCCCTATACCACTTCCAGGAACTCTGGGGCCATCTCCTGGTATGGCAGGTAAGGTGAGCGTTGGGAGCAGCTACTTCCTTCTATAGCAGTGGTTCTCAACAATACTGCGACCCTTTAATATAGTTCATGTTGTGGTGACCCCCAAACATAAAATTATTTTTGTTGCTACTGTTATGAATTGTAATGTAAATATCTGACATGCAGGGTATCTGATATGCCCTGTAAAAGGGTCATCTGACACCCCAAGGGGTCTCAAGCCACAGTTGAGAACCACTGCTCTAGACACTAATGTCCTGCGGACCACCAACGGGGCACTGGACCTCCCATGCCAACTTGGGAGTGAAATGGATATAAAGTTCTTGTCACCCCACTGTGGCCCTCTGGGAGCAGTAAATAGATTGATCTAGATCTACCATTGGTTCCTGTTGGAATCCCAGTTCCCAACTCAGTTCTTTCCTTGCCTCGTGACTACAGGCCTGTCAACTCCTCTCCAAGGAGCCTTTGCCTAACTACCAGTGGGTACTCCTTCAAGGGAGGAGGAGGCAGTAGCGGCAGGTTCCTGGGACTGATCACAAAGATAACCCCCAGCTATTAAGCCCTCCCCTAATCCTCTGTGGATAGGTGGATTTGAACTTGTTCCCAAGAGCCTAGGAGCTTGTTCCCTTGTCACAGATATACAGGTGCACAGTGGTCCCCAGCCAGGAGCCAGGGGAGCTGGGGCCTCAGAGGCCTTCTCTTAGGTACTTCACAGTGCAGCATCGATGCTCAGGGACGTGAGTGTAATATGGACTCCCTCCCACCTGCCTCTTCACCCTCCAGGCCACATTTGACAAGTTTGATGAAGATGCCTCTGGAACAATGAACTCCTATGAGCTAAGGCTGGCACTGAATGCCGCAGGTGTGGATGGGGACCTGGGACGGTTGTCAGGACAGCACCCACTCCTCCTCTTGGAATCCACACCAAACTGGGGCTGTTCACAAGGCCCAGCGCTAGCTTCCTTCTGTGGTGGTTCTGGGCACAAAGCATCTCTTGGAGTGTCTGCTAACGTGTGGTGGGGTGGCAAGGAGCCTGTGGAATGCCGCTGGACACGGCGCAAGAACACCCCAAAGACATCCCAAAACATCTTTTGAGGCTACCTCATTACAGCAGAGGAAGGAAATGCCATGTTAGGGTACTTCAGTGGGATTACTGAGATTCGAGAAGATGGGCTGGGTCCATGCTTCCAACTGTGACCACCCAGGAGAAGGAGCCAGGGAGATTTAGGGGGTGGAACAATTGACCAGTGGTGAGACATATTACAAGTATGAGATCTGGAGAAAATGGCCAAGTGTCCAGGAACATGTAAGACATGATCCCGGGACATCAGAGTAGAAGTCTGGGGGCCAGGGTGTTGAACCCAAAGAAGTAGGACACAGGACAGAGGGGAAGAGTTCACTGGATCATCCACCTGCCCACTTACTCCGTGTCCTGTGCCACTTGCCCCAAGTGCCTGGCACATACCAGAGGTTGTTCTGGACAGAAGGAACCTAATAATGTCCTCTGGGAATACTCAGCAATTCTAACAGGTTGGCTGAGGGCTCTCGGGTCCTTCTATCCCCATCTAGCCAGGTTCTCCAGCTCTGGGCCAGCATATCCCAGTATCTGGGTAAATGAACATCAGAGGGAGTGACCTGCCTCAGACCACCTAGTTGTGTGTGGGGTGGTACTTGGAGTTTGTTGAATGAGCACTCAAAGGTGCAGCGCAAACTTGTGCGGTTATCTCTGGGACTTATGGGGCACATGGAAGCTGGGAGGGACAAGTCCTCAGGCCCTGGGGCATCCTGAAACCTCATTGTAATTCTACAGCAGAGGTGACAGAGCCCATGGCTAGACTTTAGGTGTGGCCTCAGAAGAGGACTACACAGCAGTGTTCTCCAGTCAACCTCTGAAACGGCAACCACAAAGCTAGCCGCACCTGTTGGCACTTTGAGAGGCAGAGGCAAGATGGCAAGTTACAGCCCAAGCAACTTAGTGTCTCACAAAATATGCAACAGGCTGGGGGATGTGGCTCAGTGGGAGAGCTCCTGCCTAGACTCTACCCGTGAGGGGCTGGGGGCATAGTGCAGGGGAGAGCTTGCTTAGCATGTTCAAGGCCCAGACTGTAGGTGCAGAGTGCTCACCTCGCATGCAAGTTCTATCCCGAGTGTCACATAAACCACAGGCTTGAAATCCCAGCACCTGGAGGGTAGGGCCAGCCTCTCTCAAACAACACAACACAGGGCTAGGAATATGGCTTCGTTAAAGTACTTGCACACTCAAGTGTGAGGACCAGAGTTCAGATCCCCAGCACCCATGGGGAGAAGGTCTGGTAGACATTGTGGCCCACCTAAATTCCCAGCATTTTGGGAGGAGGAGACAAGTGACCCCCAAAGGAAGCTGGCTAGCTAAAACAAAATGGTTTGAATTCTGCATTTAAGTGAGACTTTGCCTCACACAGTGGAGCGGGATTGAGGAACAGTTAGTCTTTGGCTTCCATATGCACACACACTACATACACCCACCCCCCAAATGTAAACAAAAGGCAACACCACAAACACCGCAGCCTCCTCCTAGGCTTCCACCTGAACAATCAGCTGACCCAGGCCCTCACTAGCCGCTACCGGGACAGCCGACTCCGAGTGGACTTTGAACGCTTTGTGTCCTGCGCAGCCCGGCTCACCTGCATCTTTCGTGAGTGTTACTCCTGGCCAGATGTGGTGTGGTGTGGTGGACCTCGGGGCTAGCGCTGGGTACTCAGCCTGCCCTCTCATACACAGGCCACTGCAGCCAACACCTGGATGGTGGTGAGGGGGTCGTCTGCCTGACCCACAAACAGGTGAGCTAGCACGAGGGGACAGGGTGGTTTTAGCACCATCCCGAGGCCGCTGCTTCAAGGTCTTCTCTTCCTTCTCTTCAGTGGTCGGAGGTGGCTACCTTCTCCTAGGGCAGAAGCTGAGGGAGGTCACCCTGCTCCAGGCCCGAGGTGCCCTGCTTGGCACCGGTGGTGGAAGCTGAATATGGATGAGCACCTGCCTGGGGCTGGGGCCCAACCTACCGTTGCACAGGTGGTGGTGTGGCAGTGGTGCCTGTCTTCTGGCTAGGTAGCCCCGGCTGGCCTCTCAAGCCCTGCGGTTAGAGTGAGCCTCCGTGAAGAGAACTGCCTTCTTTCCTTGTAAAGGCCAAGCACGTGCTGGCTCCTGCGTAGAGAGGCCCACACCCACACAGGGAGAAGAAGATGACACCAGAGTCCTTCTTAAAAATATTACATGTTTTATTCTCCCATCCCCAGAGGGTGGTTTATCCAGAAACCAAGAAAATAAAAATCAATCAGAATAAACTCAAAGGGGGAAACCCATCCACTACCAGGCAGGCAGGCCAGCAGCCCACCTCCACCTCAGGAGGTCCCAGAGACCCCTGCCCACCGCAAACAAGGGGAAATCAGGAGGGGGTTGGGGAGGCCATCGAATCAGCTATGTCTTCATTACGAGAGTGAGAGAGGTGGCAGAGATATGCGGCTAGATGGATATATATTTATATAATAAATCCGTAAGTTAATAAAGTAAATAGTAATTCTCTGGAAGTTTTTTAATTTTTATAGTCTTTTTAATAGTTTTTTAATTTTTTTTTTTTTTTAAAGATTTTTTTGTTTCTGTTCCATTCTTTGTGTTTTTGTTGGTTTTGGTCCTTAGAAAATCTGAGACCCAGAGCCCAGATGAAACAAGGCCTGGTGGACTGGGGCTGGCTGCCCCACCAGCACTCTTGGGGCAGAGAGGGGTGATGGCAGGGTCCTCTGCTCCCAGTAATCACAAAGGGGCAGGGAGGTGGGAGAAAGGAGCCACGGAGTCTGGTCCAGGGGAGCTGGGGTGCCCTCTGCTGGACTCTGCAGGGCAGGTGGTTCCTGGACAAGGCACATGGGGCTTTGGCCTGGATGTGAGAGGCCTTGAAGGGGCCTCAAGGGCAAAGGAGGGACCTGGGTTTGGAAAGGTGTCTCTGGGACACAGAGGGCGCCCCAGGGTCCGTTGTCCCCTCCATGTATAGGTTACAAACCCACATCATATATATATATATTTAGCAGACCGGAAGTGCTGATCTCCAGGTCTACCTAGCCCCTCCCTACAAGACTGAGAAAGAGGCCTGCCTAGCCCCTCCCTGCCTGACCCCTAGAAGGACCACAAAGAGCTCTTTGCATAGATAGTCAGGGTTGGGGCAGGGCTCCTCAGCCCCTCCGGGAGGCCGGCCGAGGGAGTCCAGTCAGGGTGGTCGAGGGCCTCACAGGTCGCTTTCCCCATAGAGGGCTGTGGAGAAGGACTTGTAGTCGAGGGCGCCAGGAGCAGCATCGGGCCCCTGGTAGGGCGCCATGCGAGCAATGCAGTACTCTGCCTGGTCGGGGGGCAGCTCCCTCCGCAGCTCCTCAGCGGTGATGAAGTTCTGGAGGCACAGGACAGGACTCTGAACCGGCCATCTTGCCCACCTGACCTAGTGCCCCGTGTCGGCTGAGGTTTCGGCCGCCGTCCCCCCAGTGCTTTGTAGGGTCTGGCTTACCTTGTCCCCTGCCAGGACCTTGAAGGAGGCAATGACCTGATCGGCTGTGTCTGTGTCTGTGGTCTCTCTTGACATGAAGTCGATGAAGGCCTGGAAGGTCACGAGGCCGCTATGGTTGGGGTCGACCACACTCATGATGCGGTTAAACTCGGCATCACCCTGTGGAGAGGGGGTAGGGAGGGGTCCATGACTTAGTGGGGATGCTCACAGTTTGGTTCTGGAAGAGTTCAAGGACAGGAAGGCCGTGTCATCAGCCCATTGGCCAGACAGTGCCAGGCCTTGGGAGTCTGCCCCTTGGCCTCCTCCCCACAAGTTTTGGGAAGCAGTTTTGGGCTTGGGTTCCATTGTCCCAGCTCTGGCTTACTGTAGCTCTGGAGGGTGGGGAAAGAGAACGAGAAAGAGAACAAGAAGGGGAGAGTTGGAAGACTGTCCCTGGATACTTGTAGGAAGAGGGGGTTGGGGGTCACTGGAAGGACCCCAGTCCCTCAAGTGCAGCAGAGCAGAGGAGGAGGCAGGCAAGGCCGTGCTGCACTGGAGGGTGGAGGAGTGTCCCCGGGAAGATATGGAAGCTCAGGAGGCGGTGAGGGGGCTGGGGGAGGAGCAGAGGCTGCAGGGGAGGCAGAGGCTGCATACCAGGCTGTATCCTGTGGAGATAAGCAGAGCCCTGAAGTCATCTGAGTCCATGCTGCCTGTCTGCTTCTGCTCCCAGGACGCAGGCATAGCAGGACCAGGCCCAGAGTAGGCCCCATGTGCACAGCGGACAGACAGCACAGTGGAGGAGGGGGCAGGGACAGGAGGCCCGGAGACACCAGGTAAGGGGAAAGTGTCCAGAGATGTGAGGAAGGAGGCAAGAGAGCCGGGAGACAGCACATGATGGCAGGGAGGGACGGTGAGTGGGGAGGAGAGGAGAGGAGAGAGAGAGAGAGAGAAGAGCAGTTAATGCCACAGTCTGCTGGGCCCAGGGTGCGTACCTGCCGGTCGTTCTCCACGTCGTAGCCCAGGCTGATGAGGCAGGCCTTGAATTCCTCAGGCCCCAGTGCCCCGCCATGGTCCTGCCGGGGGCCATCCAAGGCAGGCGTACAGGGGCAGTGCAGAGACCAGGCCACACAAGTGGGAGAGGGGCCAGGCCACATGCAGTGGGCAGGGGAGGAGGACACATGGGGAAGGGAAACACACAGTTAGAGTGATGTAGACAAGGTGGTGGCCAGGGATGGGCGAGGCAGGTAGAGGTCTCCATGGCCTCAGTGGGGCTGGAGTGGGCATCATGGAGGACCAAGTCCAGGGCTCAAAGACAGAGCGGACCTTTCCCTGCCTTCAGAGTGTCTGCAGGAGAGAGGGCATAAGAGGCTGCACACTGGTACCCACAGAAGCTGAGCAGCGGTGGTACTGGGTCAAAGGTCATCTGGATCCGAATTTTAAAAACACTGCATATGGGGACCAGAGTCCTAGGTCAGACTGACAAGGACCCTGCCTCGAGGGCAGGGCCTGGAACCTCTGCCCACTGGCTTTGTGTGTATTCCACACCCTCTCAGCAGCAGGGGTCCTGCCCACCCTGCGACAGTGGCTGATGGAATGGATGGATGGACGCAAAGATGGAGAGGGGAGCACAGGACATAACAGGAAGAAAGGCCACACTGTGCCAGCATGGGGCGGGCAGCTTACCTTGTCAAAGTGGTTGAAGGAGGCCCGGAACTCTTGCATCTGCTCCTGGCTAATACCCTTGGCGTCTCGGGTGAGGATCTGGTTCTCCACCTCGTTGATGGTGCGGGCAATGGTGGTGAGCAGCTGCTCCCAGCCCACACGGATATGCTGAAGGAGGAAGAGGGTGTGATGGGATGGTCTGAGGAGAAGGGCATCTACACCTCATCTATGGGCAGCAAACACTGGACCCTGGCAGGTCATGTGCCTCACCTACTCCACCTATGGGTGTGGCAGGGGAGCAAAGGCCAAGATGCTTGTATTAAAGGACAAACTCTTTAGAGTTGTGCTGGTCACTGGTCAGTAACTGACCCTGAGGGAGTGGACCCCACGGTGGTTTGTGGCACCATGGATTGGCACACTGGAACATGGAACAGGACCCTCAGGTTCTAGCGCAACCCTCCTCACGCTTGGGGGCTGTCCAACAGGTGGCCAGGGCTTGCTGCTCAAGGAGGGTTGAGAGTGCCATGGCACCGGTGGGAGGGAACGGGACCCTTCCAGGCAGGAGGAGTCTGTCTCCGGGAACCACGCTTCCTCAGACGTCTCTGTACACTAGCCATCTGTCTTCTCTTTTACTTTTTAAAGAACCTTTTGGCGTTCTGAGACGGTCTCCTTCTACATGAAGTCCAGCCTGGCTAGAACTCCCCCCATCCCTCCTGCTTCCGCCACTGAAGGCTGGGGTTTGGGCCGTTCACTACTGTGTCCAGCTTTTCAGCAGCCTCTCCATGGTATTTAAGGAGGCGCACCTCCATGGTGTAGTTGGTGTGCTTGTTGTCGAAGATGAGGGCCTCCTGGATGAGCTGGTGCTGCTGCTCCAGCAGGTCCAGGTTGGGCTTGTAGTCCACAATGCTGAGCTCATACTGCTTCAGGTGACTTAGCTGGTCCTCCAGAGTCCCATTCATCTCGATGGAGATGCGCCCGATCTCCTGCAGGGAGGAGAGCCAGATGACACCAGCCCTGGCTACTGCCCCATCTGGAAGGCCTGAGCTCTCTGCTACTTCCATCCCACTCTTTGGTGACGGCAGGGAGCCTGTCATGCCCTTGACCACTCTGAGGTCCTGCACTATGACAGCTGATTGCACAAAGGGGACTCCTGGAGGGCAGGCCAAGTGACTTGGGAAACTGTGTTCACCCTTTGAGTGCACACACCTTCACCCTATGACAGAACTCTTCTGTTCCTTAAAAACAGGTAAAATAAGGGGGGGGGGCCCCCTGCAGGGCATCTGGCATAAGGACTTGGCTGCTGGCAGAACGCCCATGCCCATGGCTCCCCACTGCTGCACTCTAAAACTAGTACCAACCCTTGAGCTGCCACCGTGCCCCTCAGGGTTTGCTGAGATGTAACGAGGGTACACTGAGCACTTGGGGAGGGGCACGCAGAACTGCTACTGGCCCCTTACAAACCCTCCCATGCCTGTCAGGAGGCTCCCTAGGGACCATGTTGCTCACAGCTACTCTGCAGCCCTCACAGAGTGTGGAAAGCAAGCCAGCTCCAGGCGCAGATCGGTGCAGGCTCAAACCAGCTCTGGCCGATCTTTAGCCAGGCTTTCATTTCCATCTGCGTAGTCCTACGAGATGGACTGCAACAGTGAGAGCCGCGATCAGATCTGCCTGCCAGAGCCATGCAATCTGCAGCCTGGACCCCAGGGATCACTGGGCCCCGATAACCCACCCGCTCTCTCAGCTGACAGGTTCCTGGGCTCCCTGGGGTGGGGGGTGGGGGAGGCTCACCTCCATCTTGGTCTGGATCCAGGGCCCCACCACATTGGCCTGGCTGGGCTCCCTGGGGTGGGGGGTAGGGGAGGCTCACCTCCATCTTGGTCTGGATCCAGGGCCCCACCACATTGGCCTGGCTGGCAAACTGTCGACGGAGGTGCTCATTGGACTGCTGTTTGCTCTGCTCTTCCAGGAGCGCGTGGTCCCGCTTTGGCACCAGCTGCTGCACCTGTGGGGACGTGCAGCCGCAGAGGTCAGGCGGCGGCTTCCCACCTGGACAGCCCAGCTCTCGCATGCCCAGAGCGCCCTGGCCTACCTTCTCCCACTTGGAGTTGATGATCTGGGGGGTGACGGTAGTGTAGGGGTTGCTGCCCGACAGCTTGATGTGGTTGCTCTCGGCGATCCTCTGGGCCTCCTTGTGGATGGCCAGTATGGCCTCACGCTCCCTGTCGGCATCTGGCAGGGTGGACTTGAACTGGTCATGAGCTGAGATCAGGCCCTAGAGGGCGAATAGGAGTAAGGAGTGCAGCCTGCATTTCTGGGGGGATGGGGGTGTCCCCTAGAGGGTGGGATGGGGCACCTCAATCTCCTCGATGGTGTGGACGATGAACATGTCCTGCAAGTCCTCCATGGCACTCTCCATCCAGTTGTTGAAGGGTGCAGCTCGCTTGGCATACTCCAGGTGCAGCTGATCGATGGTCTCTAGCTGTTTCTCTGTTTTCTACAGTGTGCAGAGAGGGACGGGGACAGGGAGGCAAAGGGGGGTCAGCTGGTGAGGAGACACCTGAGGGCCTGAAGACACCCTTTTAGAAGTCCCAACATCACTAAAGGGCATCAGGCTCCCTGGTGACACACCCCTCCTCACCTCCAAGGCTTCCCTTCGACTGTGGGTCAGGGAGCCCAGGGCATCCCACTGGTCACAGATCTTCTGGCACCGTGTGTTGACATTGTGGGAGTCATAGTAGTCCAGCTCGCTGTGGAGCACACAGACAGAAATGAGACCCAGCAGAGGGGGCAGAGGCATGCATAGACACACTCTGTATCAGGTGACAGGACTGAAGAAAGTACCTGCTCTGGACTAGAGCAGGCGTCTGGGCAGAGCTGGGCTTCCTTTCACTCTAGGCTGCTGACTACAGCATGGGCACCAGGCCTGGCAGCCAGGAGGCTGGAGATCAATGTCAGTGTCTGCCTCAATCACTCCACCCCATTTTTCTTTTTTTTTTTTTTTTCCTTCTAGACAGTCTCACTGTAAAGCCATGGCTGACCTGGAACTTGATTTGTAGACCAGGCTAGCTGGGAACTCAAGAGATCTTCCTTCCCCTACATTCTGAGTATTGGGATTAAAGGTGTGTATCCCCACACCCTCAGGATTTGTTTTTTGCCTCCCTCCCACCTTGTTGGGGTTTCTGCTGCTAGGCTGCATATTTCAGGCTAGCTGGCCCAAGAGCTTTGGGGAAGTCAGGAGGGCCAGGGTTCCACAGCACCCAGTTTTTAGTGGGCTAGGGACTGAACGCAGGTTGTCAGGCTCACGTGGTACTGGCCCTCTCCACTTGACTTTTAAGACAAGGTCTCTCACTGAACCCGGAGCTCATAGGATCCTCTTGTCTCTACCTGACTAGGTTGAGATTACAGACACGTGCCACTATGCAGATTTTTACATGTGCTGTGGGATACAAACATGTCCTCACGCTTGTTTGACAAGTGCTCCACCAACTGAGCAATCATCATGTGTGCTCATGGAGACCAGAAGTCCCCAGCGCAGTACACTCTTGAGCACTGATCATATCTCCAGCTCTCTCTTCTTTCTAAAAGTTCATCCATCCATCCATCCATCCATCCATCCATCCATCCATCCATCCATCCCTCGATCCACCCACCCACCCACCCACCCGCCCGTTTATTTAGTGTGTGTGGAGGTCAGAGGACAATCTGTGGGAGCTGCCTCTCTTCCACCATGTGAGTCTCAGGATCCAACTCAGGTTTCCAGGCTTGGCGGCAAATGCCTTGACCCACTGAGCCATTGTCCTGGCTCCAGGCTGCTCTTTCAATTTCAACAACATCCAGCAGAGGCAGCAGTAGTGGCTCAGAACTACAATGCCGGCACAAGGGATTCAAAAGCGGGAGGATCGCTGTAAGTTTAAGGCCAGTTGGGCTACAGAATTTCAGGTCTTTATGAACTAGAGACCCTGCTTTAAAACCAAACCAGGAGGCAAACCAATAATGGCAGTGGTCCAATTTACCCCAAGTCTGACTTTCTACAGTACTAGTTACTGCCTAAAACAGGAAGGTCTGGGTTGTCTTTAAAGATTCTATTTATAAGTACTCATTACAAAATTATTTGAAAGCTGGGCATGGTAGTACACGCCTTTAATCCCGGCACTCAGGAGGCAGGGCAGACGGATCTCTGGGTTCGAGGCCAGGCTGGGCTACAGAGCGAGTTCCAGGACAGCCAGGGCCACCCAGGGAAATCCTGTCTGGAAAACCTAACTCCTAAAACCCCCCAACCCCAGCTGTCCTATTTCACTCCTGCTGCTGATCTCGTCTGCTGCGGCTCATCTACAGTGAAGCTTTGTGACAGGCACGGACGCACGGGAGGTGACGGCAGACTCCAGTGCTGGTGCCGTCTATGGTCTCGGCGTGCAGCCTGCGCGCGCACACACACACACACACACACACACACACACACACACACACACACACACTCACTCTGTATCCCTGGCCCATGACTGACTTGAGAAATGTCAAGCTGATGCCATTCTTGTTGGTGGCCGAACATGAACCTAGAGGCACAGGATGGTACCTCCTCGAGGGCCATGTCTAAAATGCTGCTTCTGGAGCTGCCTGACACTGCCGCAGGGGAACAGACCTCACCTCACGGGGCTGGGACCTAGTATCTGAAGAGCAGGCTAACCCCAAGTCGGCTTCAGGGCGGCCCACCTATCACGCATATGAATTGCTTTCCTTGGACAAGCGCGTCTCTGGAGGGTAACTCAAACAAGGTTATGGGTCCCAGTACCACAGTTCTGTCTCTGGTATGCAAATGAGCATCCTGTAGCCCACAGTGGTAAGAAGAAGGAGGGAGCCAGCCCTGCTCCTAAGGCCCCACTGGCGCAGGTGGGAGGGTCTTGAAGTACTGCACAAGTCTGGGGTGACTAGCGGGTGGGGGTGTCTGTGGAAAGAGCAGCTCCAGCCAAGGAGCTTATTTTGGAGCAGACGGCTATTTTGGGAGCTCCTCCAGGGCCTGTGGATTTTCCATGAAGTAATGGGCTAGGCCTCCCACTCCCTGGGTCCTTCTTGCTGCTGGCCACTGCAATGGTAGAATAAGGACCCTATTCACAGCTCCTGAGGCGCAGTGTACTAACTGTGCACAAATTTATCTGACTGGGTGGGGGAGGGAGGGACATCAGCCACTTGGAAACCCTTACAGTGAGTGTATTCTGAGCAGGAGGAACAGGAGCAGGCAGAACAACAGGCTCACTGTACAGCACTCCCCACATGGAGGAGGGGCCTAAAGAGCTACACCGGGCAGCAGGCAGGAAGAGGGACCCCAAGAGCCTGAGGACTCAGGACAAGCAGCCAGAGTCCAAACCCGTGCTGGAGAACCTAGGTCCTTTATGGTTCTCATTGGTGTTGAGAGAGTAGGGCAGAAGACTCCATCCTGTAAGGCCCTCCTGGCGTAAGGGAGGAGGCAGGGGCTGAGAACTGGGACAGAACTCTAAGCTGGCAGGTGGTGGTGCCATAGGTGCACACATACTTGAGCTCCTGGGCAATTGCAGCAATCTGCTCCACGCGGTCCTGGTGTGCGGCCAGGTCACTCTCAAAGGCCTCGTGCTTGCGGATCAGAGCTTTGATGTCTGACAGGGTGGCTGTCTCATAGTCCCGGTGCTTCAGCATGGCCTCCTTCCCTGCAGATATGGCAGAGAGGAACCTGAACAAGAGCCTGGCAGCTACAGAGCCATCCAAGGGGAAGAGGTGCAGCGATATGGACCACATCTGTTACTCTAGAGGACGGAGCCTAGAAACTCTTGGAACCTTCTTTCTCTCCCCTCAGGGATCTCTAAGCCTAGTTATGTTCTATGAAGTTCTGTATAGACTTAGGGGATACTCTGGTGTTTGTGGGCCTGAGACAGACATCTCAGTGTAACTCCCATGCTCTAAACAGCATTTCTTACTGGTGGAGACCCAGAGGGTAGGATAGTTGAAAAGTTAGACACCCATCTGGAGAGGACGGAGACTGGGAGAAGCCCTTGGGCTTGCACCAGGCCTGGCAGGATCAGGAAAGGGGCAGGCACAGAGTCTGGGCCCTGGAGCTGGGCCTGTGCCAGCTCTTTGGAGCCTGCTCTCCTGGGTGGTGGTCCTATCCCAATCTTGTTGCCCCACCCGCTTTCTTGGCACAGTGGGTGGGACTGTCCAGACTCTTTGAAGGAAGGGAGAAACACTGTTATTAGTCCTGGAGCCGGGCTAATTACATGCCCAGAGCAAAAGCCCAAGCAGCCATGCTAGTAAGTTAAGGGACTATAGGGGACTAAGGGAAAAACCAGCCAGGACGGCAGTCAGACTCCACTTCCTCCTCAAGGAGCCCTGTTCCCAAGAGCCTCTGGGACCACCCTCAGATCTATCCCCAGAGCACCCGACAAACAGCTGGCACCCCTTGGCCAATCTATCATTTGTAAAAACGGTGCCAGCAACAGCACCTTTGTGGCCTTGAGTCATCCTGAATTTTAGTGTTTAAGAATGGAAAGCAGAGTCAGTACCACCCCCACCCCCATCTCAGCCACGCCCAGGCTCATCTGCCTAGCAACGGCCAGGCGCCCCAGGCCAGGGCTGGCACTAGCAGGCAAGAGGTGGGCCTGGAAAACTGACTCCACAGGCCTGCCACCCCTGCCCCAGGCTGGAGGGCTTAACCACAAGGCAAGCTTGCAATTCGCTTCTCCAAACTGCTTTCTCCCAACTGGTTTCTCTCAAGGGTGGGAACCAGAAATAGCAGCTGAGGAAAACTCAGGCTTCAGCTGTTTTAGCAGAGAACTGGCAAGAGTGTCCTACAGGGCAGCCACGAGAGGAGTGTGGGGTTTTGGTTTACTCCCAGACAGTCATGTCCCTCTGGAAAGCATCCACGTGGGCCCCACCACTACTGAGCCCCCTCCCCCAGGGCAGGCTGATCTAACTAGGTCCCAGCAGTGGAGAGGGGCTGTAGAGCACCCTGTCTTCAGGGTTTTACAATGATTCACAATACAGACTGAGCTCAGCAGAAGAGTGGGCAGGTCACCATGGGGACTTAAGCCTGGTGGGAGGTACAGGTGGCTGCAGCTGGGGCTCACTGCACTCATCCCACCAGTGCAAGCCTGTCCCCAGGCATTCTCAGGAGCCCTGAGGGGTTACCATGCCCACAGCCTATGAAACCAGTTGCCCAGACCTCTAGCAGCCCTGGGCTGGATTCTCTAGTTCATCTGGTGAGAACCACAGAATAATCTAAAAAACAAGCTGGCAAGAAACCTCAGAAAATGACAGCAGAAAATACCTTAGCTACATGTGGGGCACAAGGGTTAGACATCCCTTATATCCTTGCCGGCCCTCACAAGAGCAGTGCAAGCATACGTGCCTGAGTCCTCTCGGGGCAGGGCCAAGCACAGCTAAGTGGCTCAGATCCACAAGCATGTGTGGGGTATTTTGTTTGGATTCTCAAGACAGTATCTCACATTATAGTCTAGACTACTCTGGAACCCCCTATATAGCCTCAGTTTCCCTAGGACAGAGATTACAGGCATGAGTTGCCACATCTGGCTAGAGATGTGTGTTGAATGAATGAATTAACTAAATGGGGCCTCATTCCCTCTCATGTGGCATCATAGCCAAGGAGGGTGCCATCACACCCTCCTTGAAGGGGCACGGTTTCCGAGGCAGGAGGCAGTGCCCGCACCTAGCCTAGCCCGCTGTCTCAGCTAACCACGTCTTCTGTATCCTATACCGGCTCCTCCTCGGCAGAGAAGGGGAAGCTGGCTGCTCTGGACAAGAGCAGGGCTGATGTGAGACAGGAGCAGAGTGGATGCCATTTATGTGGGCTGTGCAGTCGCCTAGTGTCTCCAGGGGGTCTCAGCATCTGGCTAGGTTGGAACTATATGCCCACAGAGCTAAGAAGGCTCCCCGTGGAGCCATGGTGTGGAAGGGATGGAAAAACCACAGGGTAGCTAAGGAAATGCAAGTAAGCAGGGTGGCAGTGGTGGGAATGCGGGTGGGGAAAGGAGGGTTCTTCTGGAGGGCTTTTTATGTTTTGGCATTGGAGATGAACCCTGGGCCACCACTGAGTGACAGCTGTCTGTGAGTGTGACATGGTGTGCCTTTTGCTTTTCATGGGCATTTTCTGGGGCCTTTAGGTCTCCTGGGAATCTGGAATCTCAGTGATGGAGTGGGTCTGGACCAGAGGCCAAGGACGTGATGGAATTCTACATGCTGAGCCAGAGCCAGGCAGCTGCAGGACTGACTGCTGGGAAACAGGATTTGGGACGGGGTGGTGACGAGTCAGGGAGCACCATCTTTAGATCTGCCTGTGGAGCCAGGAGGCGGCTGGAGAGATAGACTTATGCATCTGGGCCAATGTGGTGTGAAACTCAGTCACAGATAGCATGGTGGGCTGAACATGGGCTCGAGAACTGTTCCTGGAAGAGACAGGGCAAGTGCGCAGGCACAAGGAAGAGCCTTGGCTGTGTTCCTGGATAATCTAGGAAGGGGCTCACCTATGAGCCATCGTAGGCCACAGCAAAGAGGCATACGGGGAACCTGGACAGCAGAGTGCTTTGCTGCTTAACCCAAAACCCATAACCATGCTTAACCATAAAACCAAAGCAGCATTTCTGCAGCCAGGCAGACCCAACATGGCAGGAACTATGTGTGCTTGAACAGCTGAGAGTGGAGAACAGAACAAGGGAACATGAGAAGCATACCATCGGTCCAGGCCTCGTGGATGGAGGCCTTCTGTCGGAACTTCTCTGCCAGGTGATCAAGTCGCTCCAGCCTGCGGATTTCATTCAGCAGCCACTCTTCATAGCCCTTTTCAGCCTGCTCCAGGTGTTGCCAGCCATTGTTGATGTCCTGTGGGGCAGGAGGGAGAGCAAGGGTCTCACAAGATGTTGGTGGAGAGGTCTACCTGATCCTACCTTGCAGTTTTGTCTACATGGGCCAGCATGGACCAATGCTTTGTGTGTGTGTGTGTGTGTGTGTGTGTGTGTGTGTGTGTGTGTGTGTGTGTGTGTGTTGTAGGTACCCACAGAAGACAGAAGATGGCTTTCAATCTCCAGGGGAAGGAATTACAGGCAGCTGTGAGCTGCCTCATGGATGCTGGGAACTGGATCCTCTGAAAATGCCTAACCACTGACCATCTCACTGGGAACACAGACATTGACTCTTTAATCAATGACTAACTGAATGACTCTTAGCATGAGTGGGTGGGTGGGCAAATCAATGGATGGATGCTGCCAAGGAGACTATGAAGGGTGTCTTGCTGTCCCTCCCTTTATGAAGGGTCTCAGACATTTGCTAGGCCTGGAGTCCCAGCAGACTAGGGGTACTGATTCAAGTGGTCCACACAAACTGTGGTATGGCTGGTAGTAGTGCAGAGAATTCTGGGTGTAAAACCTCAGGAGAAATAGGGAAATGTGAAGTACACCTTCTCACCATCCCTGCCCTGAATTAAGAAGATGCCAGCTAAGCATTATATCCTAGTGTGATTCAACAGGTGATGCCCCTAGGCCCTGAGGGGGAAGGGGGTAAACTCACCGAGACCATCCTGCCCTCGGAGGGCATGAAGGCAGGCCGGTTGCTGAGCCGGAGCTTGGTCTGCAGTGTGTTGAAGTTGATCTCTAACTGGCACTTCTCCTGCACCTTGGGGGGCTTGTGAACACGCCGATAGTCTCGGAAGTCCTCTAGCTTCTGCTGCATCTCCTGGATGGTCTTCTGAGGCACACGGTCCTCCAGCCAGGGGATGGTGCGTCGGATCCACTCCAGAAGCTGTGGGCCCACAGGAATCATGGTGGCCATTGCAGAGCTGCTCAGAGTGCTGACGGGGTCTCCCCCCCAGCTTACAGGGATACAGGATGCAGCCCTGTTCTCAGGGATGGCTTGCCTCCAAACCCAAATTCTCCACTATTTCTGTTGGGACCACACAACATATAGTTCTGGGAATGTGTGATCTCCTGGAGCACTCGGCTACCCGCTTCTTCCTATTCATGCCTCTGCTCTGCGTCTTTCTTACCCAAATTGAAGTGGGCAGTTCAAGTCTACTGTCCCTTCCCAGAAGACCCCCTTCCAGACTGTCACAGGACTTGTGACTGCTGACCTCACTGGCCACAGCTGTCTTGAGACTTGCTCTGCCTGGGTTTATTGACTGCAGCTTACACAATAGTAAGAGCCTACAATGTGTTTGCCTCAGTTGGGTGCCAGTGCATACAAAAGGCCTAGCACCTAAAAATAGAAAACTGGAAAAAAGCAAAACAAAACAAAAAACAACAACAAAAAGCCCAAAAAAACAAAAAACCGTATTCTTATGACCTACTCTGATCTTTGACAGCGTGAGGAAGAGTACCAACAAGCCAACAGACTGGGTCTTCAAAAACAATCCCGAACAGTAAAGTAGTTATTACCAGCACAGATAAGCACAGAATGGTTCTTAGTGGCAAAGACAAAGCTAAGAAAAGAGGCACCGGGGCTGGTGAATGGTGCCCAAGAACATGACTTCTGCCTTGTCTTGGGGTTGGGGATGACTGGCTTTTTTGTTTTTGCCTTTTGTTCTATCATCCCTGACAAAAGCTAGGGCCTTGCACATGGTAAGCAAGAGCTCCAGCAACCAGCTCCACCCCAGCCCCAGCTCCACCAGTGGACACCCTCAACCAGCTCCACCCCAGCCCCAGCTCCACCAGTGGACACCCTCAACCAGCTCCACCCCAGCCCCAGCTCCACCAGTGGACACCCTCAACCAGCTCCACCCCAGCCCCAGCTCCACCAGTGGACACCCTCAACCAGCTCCACCCCAGCCCCAGCTCCGCCAGTGGACACCCTCAACCAGCTCCACCCCAGCCCCAGCACGGCCAGTGTACACCCTCAACTGGGGGAAGTTGGCCACTTTGGGTTGACTGTTGAACATCTTTCAAGTTTCCAGTCCACGAAATCTTAAAGCCTGGGGCGAGGATGTGGCTCAGAGGGTGAGTGCTTGCCTAGCATGCATGAGGCCCCATGTTTGACATCTAGCACCTCAAACCAGTAATCCTGAAATCCTCCAGGTCTAGGAGTCATGGTTCTAAGAACACAGGTATGCTCTTTGGAAACTGAAACCGAACATCTTGGTAGAAACCCAAGCTCTGGACTCAAGCATGGTGAATTCCAAACCAAGTTCTGTACTCCACATTTTCTTGGTCTCATTGCTACATCTACTTGCACAGCAAAATGATATTTGTTATTCCAGTACTTGGGAGGTGGAGGCAGGTGGATGAGAAATCCCAAGGCCAGACTGGGCTACATAAGACTCCGTTTACTTCTCCTGCCTCCCTGTGTACCCCACTCTCCCGCAAACCCCAAACCTTCATTTTTTATTTGATATGTATGGGTATTTTGCTTGCATGTATGTCTATGTTCCACTGGCCCCCAGAGGCCAGGAACTGAACTCAGGTCTTCTGGAAGAACAAGCAGCACTCCTAACAGCTGGGCCATCTCTCTGGCCCTCCCTGCCTATATTTCACTCTGGTGGGGCATGGAGCACACACTCACATCACTGGCCAGGCGTTCGTAATCTTCCATCAGGTGCTCGTTCTCCTGGTTCACAGCCAGCACCTTGCAGATGCGGTTGGCAGCAGTCTCAGCCTGGGGTGGGGAAGCACACAGTCAGGACTGCCTGGGGCTGGGGACCCTCCCTCCTAACAAGCAGGTCCCTCGAAAGCAGCTTGTCCAAGACCCACAGAGAACTCCCCAAAGAGGAAAGAGAGGAAGTACATCTCCAATAAGATGATGGCCTCGAGCGGCCATGTCCTTAGGGGCCTTGTTGAGAAGGGTAGTGGCAAGACTTGAGCCCCTGCTTAGAACCAGGCTTCTAGTGCCCAGGAATGGGTGGGGCTGTGCTGAACCTAAGAACTGGCAAGAGTCTCCCCTTGAATGGGAACATCGCTGGAGGTGGGGTGCCAGTACTATGGAGTCCCTGTGGTCAGTGCATGCTCTGCCCCTTCTGGCTCCCACTCAAGAGGTGCGGCTGACTATAGGAGCTCACACGGGCAACAAATCACAATCTGAGGGGCAGAAGAAAGCATGGGGAGGGCAGACACAGAGCTGGCCCCTGGTCCCGAACTCTAAGGAACCTGAGTGAGGGGAAAGTACCACACAGGAGAAGGGAGGCAGGTACCTTTCAGGCAGCACAGAAAAGGTCCAAGAAGAGTTGGAACGGCAACAGAACAGGAACAGAAATAGTGAGGAGGGTCTACAGAGTGATGAGGAGGAAAACAAAGCTCGGGAGCCAGCTCCAGGCCCGGCACACTTTCTCATTCACACATGGCACAGGGATAGGCAGGGGTCGACAGAGCAGCCACAGGTGGTGTGAACCTGGGTGCACACCACACACCATGCTGCAGGAAGCACCCGGGCCTAACACCAGAACTTGTTTCAGGGTGAGACTCACAAGGGCCTATGCCAGAGGTGCTGCTGGGGTCAGCTTCTGACCCTAACTGAGCATACTGCTGGTACCCTAAGCTCTAACCTACTCTGCTGCTGGGGTGCTGCCAGCCAGGTGTTCTGCTTCACTGCTGGGACATGGGGCATTTTAGGTGCTCAGGATTGATGAATTTAAGTGCATAAAGGAAGAAAGAATGAATGCTTTGGGAACCAGACACAGGGAAGAGAGCACTCTTGTGCCAGGCCTGAATTCACCCAGGAAACACCCTTTGAGGAGACAGAATTGGCCTCTGGGAAAAGGACAGCAACAGTAAAAGGCACTGCCAGATGTCCCGAGGTACACTCTTTGAGGAGAAAGGTGAATCTAGCAGGTTCCCCACTCTCCTCCCTGTACGACCAGGCTGACCTCTACCTTAGGAGGTATGCCAGTCACACGTTTTCTGAGCCCAGATGTCCCCAAACTTGCAACTGCTCTGCCCTGGACTTTTCTGCTAGTAACTGATCATCTACTCCCTCAAAGCCTCCCTCTACCAGACCTAAGGATAGTTCCAGATGTGGAGGCATTTCAGGTAAAAGGAAAAGCAAACACAACACGAGGCCAGGGAGGCCCACTGTGGGTGTGTCCAGTGGTAGCCATGCTGTTAGCTGGGGCTGGCCATTACCTGTTCCCACTCAGCCTTCCTTACCTGGGGCGGGGGGAGGTGGGGGGGGATGATATGGGCATCCTCCTTCCCCGTGCCCTCCAGCATAACATACCAGATACAAGAGCTAACCCATGCTGGGCAGATGGAAAGGGGCTCTGAAAGCTGGCTCTCTGGGGAGGGGTCTGGAAAGAACTGGGTAGCCTTGCTGTGCCACGGACTGCCTTAAGCCCTGGAGCTTATTATTTCATGCCTAGAAAAATTCTGTGAGGGGTAATAGGACTCTCAACTCATAAATGGGGACACTGAGGTAAAGTAACCTATTCAAGATCACGCACCAAGAGAGGGCAAAGCAGGGGCAGACCAGACTGCCCACAGTGAGGCACCCACTGGATGTAATGCTCTAATCTAAGAAGGCAGTCTACAGAAGACGACAGATGCAGTGTTGGAGCCTCAGTTTCCTTTTCTTTCAGATGGGTCTAATGGCCTTGGAGAGGGCCCAGTGAGGCAAATGTTCCCAAAACAAGCACCCATCCCTCCTTAGCTCCTGGCCACTAACACGATGCTGCTGTCCAAACAACTTTTCAAGACCAGGAGGGCACAGAAGTGTCCAGTCCTCTGCATAGAACCATGGGTCCCTGACAGGAGCCACGACGTGGTGTGAGGTCAGCAGACCTCAGGGAGACTCAGGACACAATAGACACGTTTACCTGTCCCGCCTATATCTGCTCCAGAGGCAGCCTGCTCTCAGGAGCCTCCTCAGTGTCTGGGCAGGAAAGAATTTCCTGAAAGGAGGTTCACCAGGTAAGCGGCCCTGAAGTAGAGGTCAGGACAAGCAAGGGGTCATCGCCCGGCTTTATCATCTACTGTGATGCTGGACCTCTATTCCTGTCTGTGGTTCGAGCCGTGTCGCTATCTACCATAGGTGGCTATGCTCAAATGCAAGAATGTCTGTGAGGTTTTGGGACAGATTCACCACTGGTCAGCCAGGGCTCTACCCAGGTACATGTGGACCCACAGTGCTGGCGTGCATGTGACAGAAAGGGCAAATCTGAGTCCATAGCAGTGGACTCCCACCCTGGCTCACCTTCTGGGCCCCCGAGAAAGCGTGGTAGAAGCAGGACACGTAAGTCATGATGGCCTTCTCATCTGGCCTCAGAGTGCCCACAATATCTGCGCAGAGAGAGAGAGAGAAAGAGAGAGACAGGAGAGAGTGAAAGACGCAGGAGGGAGGTGGCCAGCTGGCCCAAGGCTCATGCGGGAAGAATAGCGCTTGCTCTGGACTGGAAGCCAGTGGAGCTCAGACCTGGGGGAAATGCCCTGCCAATGTGTGCAGAAGGGCCATCAGGCTCTGAGGGAGGGGCCTCCTGTTCAACCAGGCCACTGAAACAAACTAACTAGACTGTATGAAGCAGTTGCATTTGGAGCAGAAAAGTCAAAAGTTAAGCGACTGTTTTCTGAAAGCCTGAACCATGTCACCTGAACTACCAACCATTTTTTCATAAACTCCAAATGATGTTGGGCTCAATAACACACACCTGTAATTCTGGCACTCAGGAGGTGGAGGCAGGAAGAGCTACAGAGTAAGATCAGGTCTCAAAAAGAGAGAGTCAGGCATAGTGTCACACACTGGCAATTCTAACACCCAAGAGGCAGACAGGAAGATCACTGAAACTGAAAGTTCAAGTCCAGCCTGGTCTACATAGAAAATCCTAGGATTACCAGGATAGCCAGGGCTACATCAAGACACTGTCTCAAAAAAAAAAAAAAAAAAAAAAAAAAAAAAAAAAAAAAGCCGGGTGGCGGGCGGCGCAGGCCTTTAATTCCAGCACTTGGGAGGCAGAGGCAGATGGTTCTCTGAGTTCGAGGCCAGCCTGGTCTACAAAAAGAGTTCCAGGACAGCCAGGGCTACACAGAGAAACTGTCTTGAAAAACAAACAAAAAAGAAAACAATAACAAAAATCCCAAGTGGTCGTACATGCCAGCACTTGGGAGGTGGACAAAAAGAGTATCAGGACTTTTTATAGCTGGTTAAGCTACATGAGACCCTGTCTCAAAAAACAAAAACCAGGGCTGGAGAGATGGCTCAGAGGTCAAGAGCACTGGCTGCTCTTCCAGAGGTCCTGAGTTCAATTCCCAGCAACCACATGGTGGCTCACAACCATCTATAATTTGATCTGGTGCCCTCTTCTGGCATGCAGTCAGAATACTGTATATATAATAAATAAATAAATCTTTAAAAAACAAAACAAAACAAAACAAACAAACAAACAAACAAACAAAAAAACCCAAAAACCAACCAAACAAAAAAGAACTGGAGAGACGGCTCAGCAATTAAAAAACACTGGCTGCTCTTCCAGAGGACTCCTGGTTCAATTCCCAGCACCCACATGGCAGCTCACAACCATCTGTAACTCTAGTTCCAGAGGATCCAACACTTGGCCTCCCTAGGCAGCAGGTACACATGTGGTACAGAGACACACGTGCATAAAACAAAAATAAATAAATTTAAGAAAGAAGGAGAAAACCCTAAGCTAAGCAGAGGCCTCCCAGGCTCTAGAGTGAAGCACAGCTGGATGCCTTTTGCTACTCTGCTTTCCTGTCCTTGTCATCTCTCCAGGCTCCACTGCCTCCACTGCCTGTGCAGCCTTTACCTGGCAGCCTCTGCTTCTGGTGAAGCCCCTTTCCAGCGGATGGCCCTGGGCTACCAGTGGATCCAGCAGTCTCTACCACACCACCCTGCCCCCTGGCCTCCACTGGCTCCTCATCACATCACATGACCTGTCTGTCTCACCTACTAGGAAGTAAGCTTCCTTGAATCAGCAGGAACCTGTGTCCTCACTGCCTGAACAGAGCCTGGTATACAGTAGGCACCCACAGACTGAGCAAGGACTAGATAGGCAGCAATGCCCAGGACTGAGGGAGCTGGCTTCTAGTCCAAGAGAGGCCACTACCGTCTGCAAGAGAAATGAAGTGAGCGTGAGAGGCGAGAGGCAGCAGCGGCATTGGGCAGTGGCGGCGAGGAGGACTGCCTGGCCCTGCCCGGTACCTTCTGCGCTCCTGAAAAGGCATGGTAGAAGCTGGACACATATGTCATTATGGCCTTCTCGTCGGGCCGGGCTGTGTTCACGATGTCTGTAAGTGAACAACAAGGGTTAAGTGGCCCAAGCAGGGGTGAGGCCACTTGCTAGGACCCACAGGCTCCCAGAGCCACAACTAAGCCAGGGGAAGGACCCTCTAAGCTGATTCAATGCCAGTTGGGCTCAGCTACATCCTAACCTCCCCCCATGGGCTCAGGAAAGACCAAAGCTGTGGTAACTGAACTGGAATGAGGCCACTTCCTTTCTCTGAGAATGGCCTCAAGGGGCAGCAGGACAGTGAACTCCAAGGGCCATCAGAGGCCAGAGACATGGGTCTTGCCTGGAGGTGGTGCTGGCTGGGAAATGGAGCAAAGCCGGAAAAGGAAAAAACAACATTCCACTCTGGCGGGCTCCAGACCCCAGGCCTTCAGCTGGTCAGGAGAGAGGTCAGGGTTGTTCACAGGAAGCCAGGGGCGGGCCTCTTCAGCCACCTTGCCCGCTCTGTGAGTCTAGACAGTCCACGATCCCAGAAAAGCCGACTCTTTAAGCACGGCCCTCTCTCCCTCTTCTGCCATTCTGGATGCATCTGGCCACCTCTGGCTCATGGTGCACTGCTCTGGCCCCCTCGGGTTCATCCGACCTTTCTCCCTGGCTCAGCCAGTTAGAGCCCCAAGGTTTTCCCTAGGCTTGATGAGTTGCGCAGCCCAGCCAAAGCTAGGCCCAGATAGATGAGGCCCCGGAAACACAGTGCTGATTGAACACAGGGAGGCACTCACCCTCAGCATCCAACATCTTGGGGATATCAAGGTATTTTTCAGCCACTTCAAAAGCATTGTTTAGGTTGGTGACTGGATCATCCTGGGCAGACAGGTGGGAGAAATGTGGAATTCTATCAGGAGCAGAACACAGATCATTGTAAAAGGCAAAGGGCTGGCCTGAGACAGGAGAGCCCTGAGGAGCAGGGCTGGAAAGTGTCTTCGGAATTCTCATCCCTGTGTGCTCTACACAATTCCTGCCCAAAGCTGGCTGTAGGTGTGGTCCAGGCTTGGGAGACCATGGCGTGTGTATATCAAGTAAGAACACACATGTTTCCCTCTCTACAACACCCCAGTGCCTACCCAACGGGCCTGGTTTGCTTCACTTCCCTCACCACTTTACTGAGGCTAACCTCAGTAGAACCCCTGTTCCCACCACACCCAAGCAGGCTAGGTACATGTTCTCCCCCAACACTCCTGATTGAGTTCTCTCAGGCTCCAGGGCCCTGCCCCAACCAGAGCAGCCCAAAAGTACCATCATTCCGCAGCAGCTGTCTGGCCCTGAACTCTGCAATCCCATTGGCCTGGTGTGACACAGGTGGCTGGCTGCTTTGGACATGGTTCCCTGTCTTCTCCAGGAGGCCAGGCTTGCAGCTTTGTGTAAGCAAATAAGAGCAAGCCTGCACAGGAAATGGTGGCCTCCTGGAAGGTTTGAAACCCCCTTCTTTCCTCCCCCAGACAGAAGAATGCTTCTAGAATCCAGAAGGTCAAGAAAGGGGGTCAAAGGTCAAGTAAGACCGGTCCTAAAACAGTCCAGTCAGTTGCAATGCCCATGGAGGGACAGTGCCTGAGGGTGTCCAGGAGGTGAACGCCAGCCACCAAGCTAGTGACCAGGAGAGACTAGCATGAGGTTCCCCCAGCTCCCCTGGCTGGGCAGAATCCAGGTCACATACCTTCCTCAGCTTGTCATACTCAATCAGCTCGGGCCTGTGCCGGTGGATGAGGGCATTGAAGGCCAGACCATCTTTCCAGCTGTAAGAGAAGGCAAAGGTTATGAGGCGGCTCCTTGCTGCCTTGGGAGAGCCTACAGCAATGACTAAATCCCACACACAGAAGGCTCAGTGTGCGGCAGGCACTGCAGGGACATGGTATGCCAGGGTAGCTTTGAGCCCACCTCCGAAGCCGGACAGTCTGAGAAAAAGTACTGGCTCAGCACCGACCACGTGACCTTGAGCAAATCACAGAGCTGTGTCCTCAGTTTCTATGCCTAGAAAGTGGGGATAGCGGCCACAGCTATCTCAGGGCTGCTGTGAGCGTTTAAGATTCACAGAACCTTACATGTGACAAGTCCTGGGTGTCTGCTGATTGATGAGATGGCCTAAGTAGCCTGCGCTGCATACAAGGGCTCATTAAACAGAACAGGCCCGCACCAGGGGACACTATGGGAGGTGGGTGGGATCCTGAACTCTGGCTGACGCAATCACGCAGGCACAGGCAAGGGGCTGGCTACATGCCTGAGTGTTGGGTGGACTGAAGTTCTCTGGAGCAAAATGATCCCTACAAAGTCACAAGCTAGATTAGGCACATTGTCTTCCCCGAGATCCTGTAAGGATTGGTTCCTTCCAGGATGGATTTCTGTATCACCTGCTCAGAATGGGTCTCCTGCTTACGTCCCATCTCCTCACTGCTTGAAACAAGCAGCCCAACCATCTGTATCTGGGTTGCCTACTGGTCCTCAGTTGGGAGGGCAGGTGAGCCCTGCAGGGAGCCACTGCTGTGCCCCCAAGTGTGGAAGCAGCAGGCAAGCTGTAGATACTTACTGACTCAAGAAGTGAAGTTATAGTGAGGTCACCTGCAGGCAGCAGAGGAAGCTACACTGAGCAGAGCCACCAAGGGGAACTATGTGCTTTCAAGGACAGAGCACAATGAGAAAGGTCCTGACAGCAGCATGGGCCCCAGAGAGGCCGAGGACAAAGCAGCGGGCCCTGTGGACCCTGTCCCAGAGGCTTAGGTGGTAAAGTCATGCACTTTGAGTTCAAGCGCACCCCAGGCAGACAACAGCCTCCTGCTGCTCTGGCCTCACAGGGCACAAACTCTGTCCACCTCAGTTTATAGTAACTGCATCTATCCTCTGCCTCCTTCACTCCGGTAACAGCGACCACTGGCTGGGTTGAGTTTTGCTGACCTTAGCTGATAGAGAGCACATTCTCTGAAGTTAAACACAATGGCAATCTATGCACTGGTCACTTTTGCAGTGTGCAAATGAAGAAAGAGGCTGACTGTGGCCCCTGAGAGCCACTTTGCTTAAGGAAGAAGTGCTGGCAAGCCTGCAGCTCTTTTAAGAACTTTACAGTCTCCTCTCTGAACAGACTGTCCATGAGCACACAGGGCCTATGGCAGGGCGGGACTTACCGAGGCTCGCCCTATCACAGACCGACATGAAAACATGAGGAAGGAAGGACCTGGATCCCAGGACAAGCAGGGTGCTGCCAGGCACCTACCTGATATGGAAGTTCTGGACGTTGACGTTTTTGTATGGGGCTGTCTTTCTCTGGCACCAGAGGAGGAGCCCTTCCTTGGCAGAGGTCTCTGCAAAGCACACAATGACAGAAAGATAAGGTCAAGACTAAGCCCACAGACGAGGGCTCAAGCTGGACAGTCCTTTGGCCTCAGGCATGGGTACCAAATGAAACCCCAGGGAAAAGACAGCAGCCATAATACAGCAGCAGCAGTGGCAGCTGCTCCCACTCTGGATGTGGATGGATCTCTGCCCATCCAACTGCCAGCACACAGAGCCTAGCTCCAAGAAGCTTTGTCACTGGGGCTATCCCAGAAAGGAGCAAGGTCAGGACATGAACCTGTCCCCATCCCTGACTAGCCTGCTCTTAGCCACTAGGCCACATGGTGTGGGAGCCCTGGAGACTAGCCTCAGGCTGTTTACAATAAGCCCCCAGGTGCCATCTTTTCCTTGTGGGTAACTAGGCAGTCTTTACACTGGGAGTCCTACAATCCTACAGGAACATATCTACCCTGGTTACCATGGTGACCTAGCACCCAGGAGCCCCACCACACACTGGCCTGGTAGCACACAGTAGCTAGTTGGAAGTGGCAACATTCCTGGATGGCCTAAGCAGTCCAAGACACATCCCCTCAATAGGTATGTGGAACAGAAAGAAAAAGAAGCCAAGTCACCAGGCTATACATCCTGGTCTACTTCACGAGGAGAACATGGGGTTAGTTCAAGAACTTGAGGCCACAAAGCACCAGTGTCCTGGTGTAACCTGGGGCCGGGAAGGGCTGTGGGAGAGATGGGCCCCAAGCAAGCATGGAAGCATGGAGACAAAACCAAGAGTTCTTTCTTAATTTCCCCCGTCCTGGGAGAGTGAAGATGCCTCTGCCATGGCTTACCTTCCACAGAGATGTCTTGGATGGCGAACCTGAGGATGATGGTCCAGATCATTCCCAGGGTCATCTTTGCATTGCCATCCACAATCTCTGCACACGGGACAAAGGGCAGGGGAAAAGAAGGTTGTTAATGAGAGCCAGGCTCCTTGCCTCACCCCCAGGCAGAGCCTTAGCAGGAGGAAGCACCCAGTATTCTCTAATACTATCCTCGAAGTCCCCAGGCCTCTGTACACGTGCTTCCTAGTCACCAAGGCCTTTTCTCCACTGGCAGCTCATAGGACTGCTCCTCCCAAGGTTGTCCCAGGCCTGTGGTCCTTACCTCACACTTGTCATCCACTACTGTGGCAAAATTCCACCTTTATGTGAGTAACCTGCACTTAGGGCTAAGTAGGTCTTTGCTCAGCCCACTTGTTACACCAACACCTACTAAGGACCACCCACTTCCTTTCTGCCACCACCTATGCGGTCTCTTGCACAAGCAGACCATGTCGTCTCCTAGTGACCTACAGCCTGCCTGCCTCTGTGCACAGTAGGTGTCCCAACTTAAAGCTCATTTACAGCAGACAATATTAGGTAAGCAGTCTACGACTTGAGCTCTAGGGAAGGCAGGGGAATGGAATGTCTGTCCTGCCTTCCCAGGATTCACAGCTATTGATCCAGATACCAAGCAGGGCTACCTGCCCACTACAGCATGGGGACAAACAGCTCTCCCATCAGAAAAGTTAAGCTAAACTTCAAGAGGGCTGGGTTCCTTCAGTCGAGGGCCATGCCCCATCCCACAGCTGACACAGGTACAGGCTGGCCAGAGTTCTGGAAGGAAGAGGCATGACACACCCACCAGATGTTTCTGGGCTTCAAATCGCCCCTCTCATAGCCCTGAGGAAGAAGCCATGTTCCTCGGGGCCAGTGTTCTCAAGCATGCTCTGTGAGGCTGCCCTCTACCCTTTTCTAGGCGTGTGATGGCCATAGGGATTGGGACAGAATCACTCAGGACTTGAAGAGGGAAGGGACATTTGCAGACCGGGTCCCTTCTGTGTTTATAGACGAGCCTCAGAACAAAACAAACGCAGCTGTGAGAGTGCAGGGCTGGAGTGGAGCCCGGAGCCAAGATCCATGAGAGGACAGAAAATCTCTGGGCCCGACTGAATTTGGGGGTTTGGATTTTTTAAACAAACACCAAACTACCTCTACTGTGGCATGCAAGGCTTGGCACTCCTCTTCAGAGGTCCCAGGCTGGGGCAGGGCCTTGGAATTCAGAGGTGCACATTCTGGCCTAAAGTCCTGGCCAAATTCTCAGCCCTGTCATTAATGGCAATTAGTTTTCTTTGTTTTTCTAAAAGCTGGGACAACATGAATGTCAGGACAAGAAACTGCACTTTGACTAATGAGCAGAGCTGGGAGCCCAGGCTGCTGGCAGCCTCTGGGCTCCATGGTCCTTGTCTCATCCAAAGGTGCCTGGGAACCCAACTCCAGGGCCCTAAGGAGCTGCTGTTCTAGGGTGGGCTGGCCTAGGGTTGGTGGCACAGATTTGGGAGTCCATTCAGGAGAGGGATCTTGGGTGTCCAGGGTCATGTGCTCAGTCTGTTCGGCTGGACCAAAGCCTAGGGGCTGACCTTTGACCTTGTATATCCTGTTCCAATACCCTGCTCAGGTTATTAGCTCCCTTCTCTCCTTGTATTTCCTTCTACTTATACGGAGTAGGCAGGGGTGCTCTTGGCAGACAGAAACCAGGTCATGTGTACAGGGTCCAACTCGCAAAGATTCCTCCTCACCCCCAGTGCATACTAGCTTTTGCTTAGGGTGTAGAGGCTGTGGATCCTTCACGCTATCAACGGCAGTAGCCATTGTTGATCACTATTGAGAAGGTACTGGGGGGTTAAGTGCAAAGCTTTCTGTATTCAGCACACAGAAGTCCTGCCTGGGAGCCCAGCTGAGTGGGCACCCACCCCTGCTCACCTTCTGCCCCGATAGACACTAGCTTGACTCCCTTGCTGGCGATGAAGTCCAAGGCCTTGTTCACATTGTTGATCTTGTGAACTCGCATCTTCCCCCGCTCTGGCTTAGGCAACCGCTCCCCTGAGGAGAAAGGCGGTGAGAGGTCTTTATAGCTACCCAAGCCACTCCAGCCCTACCACACAGGCTGAAGCTGTCCCATGGTAGAGCTGCAGTGAAGGGTGACATGCTCCTCCTGGTGGCAAGGGGGCAGCATCAGCACCTGCTGGGACAGGGTGCAGTGTGGGCTGCACAATGCTCCCTGAGCCTCACCTGAAATGACCTCCAGGAGAAGCATGAGTTTGAGCCCATCCCGGAAGTCCTCATCGATGTTCTCAATCTGAGTTCCAGCCTTCCGCAGGTGGGAGTTGCACCAGGCTGTGAAGGTCTGGAAAAGAGAACAGAGAAGGATCAAGGTTTCCACCAAGTAGTACTGACCCTGAAACCACCCTCCATATACGTCATGCCGTTAAGACAGCATCTCATGTAGCCCAGGCTGGTCTCAAGCTAGCTATATAGCTAAGGATAGCCTTGGACTCATAGCCCTTCTGCCTCCACCTCCCAAATACTGAGATTGCAGAATTCTGGTACCACATCCAGCTACATACATTTCCCCCCCTGATCTTAAAAGTGATCCAGGCAGGCAGTTAAAGAGGACACTGAAGCCTATGGGAAACATGCCAGCCACACAATCACTTGGGGGATAACTTAAATGTGGAACCCAATGACAAAACTACAGAAAGTAGTTACTGCCTGCTGTGCCTGACTTGTAGGCTCTGGATGCCAGAAACAGTTGGACCGAGGAGCTTAAGACCTCATTCCCAGACCCCGGTCCAAGAGGGCATAGGTTCTTTTGTTTGTTTTTTGTTTGTTTGTTTGTTTTGAGACAGGGATTCTCTGTGTAGCTTTGGAGCCTGTCCTGGAACTCGCTTTGGAGACCAGGCTGGCCTCAAACAGGTTCTTTTTTTTTTTTTTTACTTAGCATCCTGCTGAGGGAGGACCTCAGCTATGACCTTCCTATTACTGGTCAGATATGACTCGGGCTAAGAACACTACTGGGTGAGCAACGCATTCTACAAATCAAGGCTCACTGGTCTTTCTTGGAGCTGAGGTAGCCTAGCAGCCAAGCCCTCCCATTTAAGGCCAGGGCTTTGAGCCCCAATTCTGTCCCACAGTTTGCTGTCTTACAGGTCCAACACCTGGCCTCTCTATATGGCCCGTTCTTTCAAATCTTGAGAACTGGATGTGCTGTAAGGTAAGTGGAGGGCAGTCATATCTGAGAAGTTTCTGAAGATCTGTGGAAGGTGAAAGCACGTGTTCTGGAATGGAGGGCTGCAGTCCCAGACCCCACCACACCGCAAACAATGGCAGAACACCCAAGTGCAGAGCCACTCAGCGCCTGCAAGCTGGAGCGTGTTGTCTGTGCCACAGAAGCGACTCAGATCAGTTAACACCAACAAGCCCAGGCGTCTTCTGGGGGAAACTGGCCCTTTCCCTTCCACAGCACAGTCTGGGAAAACCCAAGCCTCTGCTTCGCCTAGGAGCCCCCAGAACAGAAACGGGCAACCCGCCAGGGACATGCAAGAGCACATTCCATGCCTGGGGTGTAAGCAAAGGCCACACGGGGTGCCAAGGGCTTCCATGGAGCCTCTGGCCAAGTATCATGTGTTTTGACAACTGCCGTCAGGCCTGCTCACTCAGAGACTCCACACAAGGCGCCTCCCAGACAAAGATGCTGCCTAATTAATACGTCAACCTACAGCAGGGACTCAGCAAACGAGGGAAACGAGAGTGGCAAAACTCAACCACCCACACCCACCCCTGCTGCCATGCAGAGGTCCTTGTCTGGGAGACAGAGACCCCCTTCTGGTTGCACACTGCTATTTCTCAACTAACCATGCCTCTGCCTACTTTGTGGCCTTGCAATGGAACCAACACTTACTCATCACTCAAAATGCAGCCCATGTGGGTGTGGTGATACATGCTTATAATTCCAGCACTCAGGAGGCTGAGGCAGGAAGATCATAGTTTGAGACCAACCTGAGCTACAGAGCAAGAATCTGTCTCAAACAAAACAAATCAAACCAAAAGCAGCCCACAGTACAGCTCCCTCAATGTGCCACTCAGACAGGCCCTCTGTGCAGTGGGCATCACAGCACCTCTCACAGTCTCTGACAGCTGTCTCTTCTATCATCCACAGCTGCAAGCTCCTCTAGGGGAGGGACTCCAGAGCAGGTTTTCATTTAGCTGTTTGCGAATCCCCTTCCCCTCTAGCCCCATTTCCCTTGCTTCCTCCTGGGAACTCTGAATCTAGACAAACCAGGTCAGACCTGAGACAAGTTTCCCAACCTTTCCTAACATCCATTGCCTCTTCTGTAAATGGCAATGAAGATGCCACTGGAGCTGTGAGCATTACAAGGACCCTAGGTGAAACCCTGCGCACTAAGAGCATGACAATGCTCAATGTCTCCTCCTTCCCTGGTTTCAGGAACCCAGTTTATCCCTTCCACAAGTACCTGCTGTGTTCTGTCCTCCCAGGATGCAGGCACAGACCATAGCGCTCATCAAGCAGCATTTTCCACCCACTTCTCTATCTTTATCCCCCCTGCCCTTTTGGATGGGGTGTATGTGAGGATACTAGCCCCTCTCTCACTATGTAGCTGAGGCCAGATTTGAATTCTTTTCATTTTGAAGGCTGGAAGAGGGCATTGAATTCACTGGAACTGGAATTATAAACAGTTGTGAGTTGCCATGTGGGTGCTGGAAATTGAACACAGGCCCTCTAGGAGAACAGCCAGTGCTCTTTACTGCTCAGCCATCTTCCTGCCTTAGCTTTGAACTCTTGATCTTCCTGCCTCCACCTCCCAAGTGCTAGGATGACAAGTGTGAACTTTTTCCTACCTTACTGGGTTCTAGCAGGCACACAGCCCCACTCTCCTGCCACATGTGAACTCCGAGGAGAAAACTGTCTCACAGCCTTATTGTCCGAAACACAGCAGACAGGTACAGCAGTCAGAGGATGAGCTGGGGCCATAGGAGTGCCTGCCTACTACATTAAAGGCCTTAGGCTCTATCCATAACACTGCTAATTACAAGAATAGAGCTCAAAGGAATTGGCCCAGAGTACAGTAGCAGACAGGGCTGAGCATGCCGGGTGTGTGCTCTTGATGTGTGTGAAAGATGTGGATGGACCACAGAGTGACCAAGTCACATCTGACAGCCTGAGCACGTAGGAGGGCAGCTCTCTGGTACTCTGATACTGCTCAGAGTCCCGGGCACGTGTCTGAAGGGTATCCCTGCTTCCCCGGGCCTACACGGGTTACCCCAGCATGCTGTGGGAGGAGTACAGGTGAAAGTCTCAAGGCCAGCTTCTTGGGTATCTGCTCTGTGCAAACAACGTCACCCACTGCAGCTTGTCTCCTGCCCTGTAAGATGGACTGATCAGAACCCACCTCTGGAGTTGCTCTAAGGATTAACTGTAGAGAAAGGCACGTTAAGCATCTGCCACAGGCCCTGGCAGATATTCAGTGCCAGGTGAATCATATACACTGATGGGTTCCTCCCCTAAACACCCTCAGGAAGTGTAGGATGCCCTCTCCTCTGTACAGGTCCTTGGCCTGCTCCTGCAGTTTAGAGGAGAAAGGAGATTGCAGGAGACGATGAATAAATCCTACTAGCCAGGTGCAAGCCACCTGTGCTCACAGGGGCTGCCACACTAGCCCTTGAAACACCTTCCATCTTTACTCATATCCTCTGGGCAGTAAAATGAGGTAGTCTTGCCTCTGCCAAGACTGCCATAACCTTGGGTAAATGAGAAAGATGAATGGGGCCATAATCTCTGCTAAGATGAGGATTAAAGAGTGATGCAAGCCAGTCACTCAGCCCTGGGCCTGGCCTGTGAGGTTCTCAATGTCGTGCACATGCCAAAGGCCTGTGGTGGCTGTGCCATGTGCATCTGTCTTTCTGACTGCACAACACAGAGCAGGTGCCAGGAAGACATCCAGCAAGAGGATAGATAGGGAGGTGCTCCTTCCTGGCCCTCAAGTATTCCAGGGTTGTCTGTTGGTGTGTGGCTCTCCTGTCCTGAGTGGAGGGCAAGAACAGTGTGTACTCAGGAAGCCACATGGGGGACAAGCAACTTGCAGTCACTACTGCTCCGTGCAAGACTAGCACGGGGATGCTAGGGTTGGAAAAGGACATTAAAAATTCATAGGCTTTTATACTTGGTTACAAAAATAACACTCTGCTCAGATTCCTCCTCTCCCTTCCCAGTTCAGACTAGCACTGTGGGGTGGATGACATAGAGGGTGGTTTCTATAGCTGGAGGCCTCAATCCATGTGCCCACCCCAACTTCCTCCACAATGCACAACTCCCAGGCCTGCTTGCAACAATCCCGGTGCCTGGAGTCTGCCATCTGCTAAGTGTCTCTAGGCCAGACCTGTGGAGTGCCTAGCAGAAATCAAACCCTGACCAAAAAAAAAAAAAAAAAATGGGCATGGAGGCTTTAATCACAAGGCTCAGGAGGAAGGTGGATCTCTGTGAGTTTGAGGCCAGCCTGGTCTATACAGAGTTCTAAGACAGCTAGAACTATGTAGAGAGACCCTGTCTCCAAAAAACAAACACAACAATCAAAACAAAAAAACAAAACTACAACAATAACAAAACCCCCAAACCCAACAATATCTGATAGAAGTTGAGTTGGCATATCCTAGCCCTAAGCAGGGCCAATACATGACCAATCCAGCCACATTCCATATCAAACACACCTTAAGAGAGGGGGAACAACAACCATGGCAGATGCATCACAGCCAGTTTACTGCTGGCACCACCCCACATGCCTGTCACATACTAGCATCTCTGTGCTCACACCATTTAGTGAAGGTGCTGTTATTGTTCCTATTTGACAGGAAATGGAGAGCATAAAGCTGAGGCAGCCGCCCACACCAGTCGTAACCACCAACCTGGACTTGTAGCAGGTACTGAGGCTTCAGAGGCCCCTCTAAATACCAGAGCCGTGGAGAGTTTAGCAGGTGTGTGTACACATGTGTGTACACAAGTAGCAGCTGTGAGGGAATCACAAAGAATAAGACAAATGGTAACACAAACCTGTGCAAAGGCCGTGTCAGAAGCAGCAGAAAGAAAGGAACAAGGAATGATATTGGCAGAACAGCTTCACGGGGGTCTTTCAAAGATCATACGGATTGCTGCAGTGTGCACAGAGAGCAGGAGACCTATATGTCATCAGCAGGAAGAAAGGAAAAACCTCCTTCCGGTAGAAGGAGGGCAGAGAAGTCAGGGATGCATGGTATGACTGAAAACGCAGACCCATGGTCTCAGTCTTACCAGGAAGGAACCAGTGTCAATATGGGTCGCGTAGCACTGGGCTGGTGCTGGAGAGCCAACAGACTTTATCAAGAAGGTGCTGTCCCTGATGAAGAAGGTAAAGCCCTTTTAGGGTGGCCATCCTGCTCTCAGCCTGTCAGAACTACCAAAGAGGAAATCACCCCACGAAGGTAGCCTTTCCTGGCCTTTGGCCTAACTTGGGAGGAAGGATGTGGGCTGTATACCTTTGAGAACGCCCGTGGAAACCCACAGGATGAGTCTCCAGAGCTTGCCTTGCTTGCAGCAAGCTGGAACCTTCTCTAATTTTAGGAGGGCTGGAGGCAGGTAATGGAAAGGGCAGAGAGAGGAAAAGAGAAGCCCGTGTGCCTGGCACTGGTCAGGTGCTAGGCCAGTGGGGGCTGGGTGGGTGAGGTGAG
Source organism: Peromyscus eremicus (assembly GCF_949786415.1). Lineage (NCBI taxonomy): Eukaryota > Metazoa > Chordata > Mammalia > Rodentia > Cricetidae > Peromyscus > Peromyscus eremicus. The sequence continues at coordinate 159,092,024 of NC_081416.1, read as the reverse complement.
CAGCCTCCGTGTGGACCCTGGTGTGTGGACCCTGGTGTGTGGACCCTGGTGTGTGGACCCTGGCGAGGGCTTTCTGCATTGTCATGCTTCGGTGTTGGGGGAGGGGAGAAGGCTTGGCATCACAGGTCATAAAGTCCTTCCTGTGTCACAGGGACCCACCCAGCCACCAGGATGTGGGGTGGCTGGGTGAATGAATGATGGATATTGTTCGGGAGGTGACTTAAGCGGCCAGGAATGTGGCAGCAGAGGGCTTTAATGAGCCTTTCATTGATGATGACGCCTCCCCCCAACCCAGAGAGGTGAACTCCCTCTGGGTTGTCCCTGACAAGAAGCAAACCCTCCCAAAGAGTGGCCAAGTGCTACGGCAGCAGGCTGTGATGACAAACTCAAGGATGGCCCTTGACAGGATGCAGTCGGCCCAGCTGGATGTGCCCCTTCCATTTTCTTCCTGACTTCTCAACACAAAACCCATTCTTTGTACTCTGCACAGGACAAGAAGCCTTGTAATGTCTGTCTGGACTTAGACAGGCTGTGATGCGTCCCAAGGCTAAGGCATACATGCTGGCTCTGACTCTAAGGGACAAAGGGCTTGGGCCTAGCCGACATACCACACATGTGGATTCCATCAACTTCTCACTTGACACGATTTTAAGAAAAACCGTTCAGTACCTCAAGCTCCACCCCCCCCCCATCTGCACGCGCGCGCTGCCACCCACTCAGCAGGCCAGGCTACTGCCTCACCCACAAGGCTGGACTGCACTTCTCCTAGGCCCAGGCAGAGCACCCTAGGGTCCTGAGTTTCAAACCTTATCTCTGAAATACCGTGTTGGGTGTGTTGGGTCTGCGGCTCCACTGGGGCACCAGCTGCTTTGAGGGGGGAGGCGATGTCCCACCTCCTGAACCTTGTCTGCTGTGGCCTCTGACAGTGCCCATGGCTCCTGCTTCCACGGGTCCTCAGGAGGGACATCCAGGGCTTGGACATGGGAGAGGCAGAGCTATTTATTTCTAGGGTAAAGAACCACCTTTCTTATCGCCCATCTGCCAGGCCTCAGGCCAGGCTGGACCCAGTGAGAGCTTTTCAGTTCCTGAAAGCAGAGACTGCTTGTGGGGCCCTGGGCCTCCTCACTAACTATAAAGGTGCTTTCAGGGCTCAGCCTCTGGAATCTAGGTTACCAGCTGCCCAGGCAGAGATGATCACTTTGGCTAGTCTCTGAGGCCTCTGAAAGAGGTGAGTTTGTACCTGTGAGTGATATTGCGAAGATCCATTACCGCACCAGATCCTGGAGGGGATGGAACCCAGGGGCCACAGTTAGACAACAGCATGTTCGTGGTCACTCATGGGAGGGGAGGGCATGGCAACATGAAACACAGACAGCCCCTGCAGCACAGGGAACCAGGACTGCCATTACTGCAGTACCAGGACACTGAGCCTGGCCTCGGCCAGGGGCAGAATGGACTGCGGTATGACTGCCCCATGACGACACAGCTTAACTTGAAGCAGTTACAGTGAAATATGGCATGCTTCTCATGTTCTGGTCTTTAGTTGCCTTATTCGGCCTTTTTCTCAGCCTACACGAAAAAGCTGACTTCCCCTTTGGGGGAGAGGTGTAAATACTGCAGAGTGCAGTCGTGTCCGCACTCCAAAGGTCCTGCGTGTCTACCCTGAAACCAGCCCCGTCTCCCTGTGGCAGCCGGTGTTCCAGCCAGGGCCAATCTCTTTCAAGGGTGTCAGAGAGCACGCATGCCCTACGGACTTTGGAGTGCAGTCTTTCCTCATGAGAAATGCTGGCCTAAGGCTTTCTTCTGGCTTGTCACAGGGCTGGCTGTGTGTCATCACTCAGAACTCCCTTCAAATGTCACCATCCCTGGAGGCCTTCCCTGAGGACAAGCTCCACCAAGCTATCACTTTACTCTGCTTTATCCACAGCTTTATGATCAGAAATGACATTATCTGTTCACAAGCAGTCCCCACTCCAATGGTAACAAGGAGCTGGGGAGTCTGTGTCTTGGGACCCTCTTGGGACCCTCTTGGGAAGAATGGTCAGAGCTGGGCTTTTCATATTCAGCCAATGTAGCACTTAATGGTTTCTTTGGTTTGATCCAGGTCTCACGTCACTGTGTCAGACTGCAGTGCTGGGACTGCAGACAGGCATGCGCCACCACCTCAGGTGGGGATAAAATTGTTCCTTTACAGGAAGTCACAAAAACAACCTTGGAACTATATGTGTTCTGTAAGCAAGTCAGGGAAGAAAATGCTGGTCTGTCACTCCATCAAGAGAGGCCAGCCTGAGCTACAGAGTAAGACTGTCTCGGAACAACAATAAACCCGACCCCCTCCCTCCACCTCCTGTAGAGATCAACAGAGGTGCTGTTCACTGCTCCAACAGCAGCACTTCACAGTGTGCCCGCCTCAGCACCAGCACCACAGATGAAGCCAGGCCCTTCTTTCTGGAGTTTGCCAAGTTGCTGGCTGTACCATCAAACAAATAAAGGAAACTGGCACAGTGGCACGGGTCTATATTCCTGGCACTTGGAAGGTGGAGGCAAGAGGATCAAGAGCTCAAGGTCACCCCTGCTACACAGTGAGCTGATAAGACCAGCCTGAGCTGCATGAGACCCCCCGCAGACAAAATGAACAAAGAAAAAAGTAAATAAACACAATAAATAAAATAAAATAAAGTAATAGACACAAAAGAAAAGAAGCTGGAATTATCTGCTTCTCATATTGGAGGACTGGGGCTGTAGCTTGGTAGTAGAGTCCTTGCCCAGCACACAGGAGGCCCTGGGGGAGGGGGAGGAGGAGGAGCACAGCACTTGGGAAGCTGATTCAGGAGGATCCAAGTTCTGGGCCAGAGAACAACACTCTTTCAAATCCAGTAGTTTTCAGTGTGAGAAGTACTTGGGGAGCTCTTCTCCCTTTCTCCCCAGCTCAGGGTTAGTAAGATTATGAATACACTGTCATTTAGATAAAGGAGTTTTCTAGATCACAGGTATACTTGGACTATTCTTTCCCCCTCATCCCCTTTTTCTTTTGGACAGGGCCTCACTATGCACATCTGGCTAGCCTGGAGTTTGTTATGTAGCTCAGATAGACAGGCCTCAAACAGAGTGCTGGCCTTCTGTATTCCTCTTAAAATATATGATTTGCAGAGTCAGTGGGGATGTAAGTCACATAATTTAAGATGAATCCTTAGCCGGGCAGGGTGGCACACGCCTTTAATCCCAGCAGATGGATTTCTGTGCATTTGAGGCTAGCCTGATCTACAGAGTGAGTTCCAAGATAGCTAGAGCTGTTATACAGAGAAACCCTGTCTCAAAAAAAAACCCCAAAAACCAACCAACCAACCAAACAAACAAACAGAAAAGGAATGTGCTGCTCCTGCAGAGGACGAGAGTTTGGTTCTCAGCATTCAGTGAGACAGCTCACAATCACCTCTAACTCCAGCTTTACAGATGCCACACTTCTGGACTTTGCTAGCATGGGTACTCAGGTGCATATACCCACACACAGGTATATAATTAAAAATCTAGCTTTAAAAAAAAATCCATGAGTTTGGGTATATTCACAGTGTGCAATGATCTCTACTATCTACTCCCAGGACATCTACATCATTGAAAACTGTTAGCTCCTAGGCACAGTGACTCACTTCCCATCTCTGTGAAGTTGCCTCTTTTGGACATTCCATACACAGAGAGCATGCAGCCTTTCTAGGCTAGCTTCTTCCACTTGGTATGTCTTCAAGATTCAGCCATGTTGAGTCATGTTTATGTCTGATTATCACTTCCTTTCAAAAAGTTCATTCTTGCTTCTACCTTTTGGTTGTTACGAACTGGCTACTGTGAAGACTTGTGAAATTTTGTGTGGCTGGGTATGCTTGGAAGTGGGATTGCTAGGTTAGATGATAACGCTATGATTTTCAACACTAGAGGAACTTACCAAAGAGCGGCAGCATCTCACATTCCCACCAGCAACACAAGAACTCCAGTCCCTTCATATCCTTGCCAAGCCATGTTCTTGCCTGACTTTTTCACTACAGTGAGTATAAACTCATACCTTACTGTGGGCATTTGTTTGGTTTCTGTGCTGCTGGGGATCTAACCCAAGGCCTGGTGCATGCTGGGCAAGCACTTGATTTGACACTAACCACGCCCACCTCCTGTTCTGACTACTGACTGATGATGTCAAACATCTGTATGAGAGTGTCCTGATCATTTGTTTGTCTTTAGAGGACTATCCATTCAAATCCTTTAGCCATTTTAAAATTTCATCTTTTTATTGCCAAGTTGTAGAAGTTCTTTTTATCTGCAGGACATTACACCTTTATCACAAATATGATTTACAAATATCTGTGTGGACTGTCGTTTCATTTTAATTGTGTCCTTTGGGCTGAGGATATGGCTCAGCTGTACAGTACTTACCTAGCTTAGGTTTCTGCTGCCCTGTCTAAGAAGCCATCACCTAACTCTTGATCATGAGAATCCGCCCCTGTGTTTTCTTCTCTATTTGTAGCGCTGGGCTTGCTTTTGGAGATCTCTGAGCATTGGAAGCTGCCCCTAGAGTACGGTGAGGTAGGCAGCTCCTCTCTGTGCACGTGGTATTCAATTGTTCAGGCACTATTTGTTGAGAAGACTATTCTCTTCCTTAATTAAATTGTATTGCATCCTTGGTTAAAAATCAATTGACAATAGACAGATATATGGAATTTGGGGGGCTCTGCCCCCGCTCCTTTTTTTTTGAGACAGGGTTTCTCTGTGTAGTCCTGGCACTAACTCTGTAGACCAGGCTGGCCCCAAACTCACAAGAGATTCGCCTGCCTCTGGAATTGAAGGCATGCACCTGCATTGCCCGGCAAGCTTTGCTTTTTAAGAATGCCAGAACTGGAGTGGGGAGATGGCTCAGTTGGTAAAGGCACTTGCCACCAAACCTAATGACCCACGTGGTGGAAGGAGAAAACTGACTCACAAGTTCTCTGGGCTTCAGATGCATGCCATGGCATGTGCACACATACTAAATACATTTAATTAAAAAAAGAAAAACAAAAACAGATTTTTACCAAAGACCAAATGAGTCAGATTCCCTGGAGGTGGATCTGAGCCAATGGCATTTTACAATACTCATTGGGTAACATAGGAAGCTAGGGTTGAGAGAGCCAGTCTAGCTCTTATAGACACGGGGGGGGGGGGGGGGGGGGAGGTTTGAGGCTCAGCAAAGAGTTTGTTAGACTAGATGAACCCCTTTGAGCTAAGGAAATCCAAGAGGAGCAGGGACAGGCAGTCTGGGGTTGGAAGGTGCTCCAACTGTCCCGGCCCAGTCACACAAACTTTTCCGGAACCACCTAACGCTCAGGAACTAGCCAAACAGCTCAAAGCTACTCAGGTTACAAGCCACAGAACTGGGTCCTCCCCAGGGAGATGTGTCCAGCCTCTCAAAGTCCACCTATCTAGGAAGAAACTGGCCTGATTTAAAGTTGGGGGAAGGGAGGACAGGAGATGGAGGAGGCAGGTTTAGCCCTCCCTGCTGAGCTTTTCAGCAGGAAGGAAATGGGTGAGGCCTACCTAGATAGTTACACTTAAAAGTTGAAACTTCCACTCCCAAAAGAGACGTTTAAAATTAGAGTTCTGCCCACTCCCTTGGCATTCTGCTCGGAAGGTCCTCAGGCTGGGCCCTTCTCACCTGGAGGACAGGGAACTAGCTCCAAAGACAAAAAGCCCATTTGTCTTCAATGCTTACAGCTGAGCCCAGGTTTCCTGGTGGGGGTGGGGGACTAAATACCCGGTTAAACTTTGATCTTCACAAAAATAGACAAGGCAGCTGATTCTGACCTGGAAACTGTGACTTGCAACCCCAACCTGTACCAGAGACCCAGTGCTACATTAAGGTTTTTGTATGGACCAATCTCCCGAGGGCCTTGATCACCCAGACAAGGAGAGTGAAACCAGATGGGATACCGATGGGCTGTGGTCTAGGCAGGCACCACAACTGTTCCCACCAGGGCCAGGGCCACCCAGGGAACTTCCCATAGGCCTTAAGTGCCACAGGTCAGGACATGAGGTCATCAGGGACTGGAGCAAGCTTTCCATTCTCCCTCTGTGCATCCAGATGTCAGCAGCAGCAGTTTTTATTTTTGCCCCCCCAACCCCCAACACCCCCCCCCCCCCGCCCCCGGGTTTGAGACAGGGTTTCTCTGTGTAGCTTTGGAGCCTGTGCTGGATCTCGCTCTGTAGACCAGGCTGGCCTCACAGAGATCTGCCTGACTCTGCCTCCCGAGTGCTGGGATTAAAGGTGTGAGCTGCCACTGCCCAGCAAGCAGCAAGTTTTTGCTGATGCTCAGAGCACCCAGAGTCTGGGCTCTCCACCTGGAAGGGGACTATGCAGGCAGAGTAATTAACGGTTAACAATTGGACTGCTTTCATCTTTGCAACTAGAATTTCTGTGACCTTTTCCTTTTTTGGGATAGTCTGATTCCAGTTCACAGCATTCTCTAGCAGATGAGGCCCATACAGCCCAGGGTAGAGAGGGAAAAAAAAAAAAAGAGTCTAGGAATCTGTGGTCTTGACCCCCTCAGGGGACACAGGAACCCAGTACAGATGTCTTGCAAATACTGCTGCCACTGGCTTCCTGTTCTCTGAGCCTGGGGTTAGAAGGTCCATTTCAGAAGCAGAGAGAATGCAAGGTTCCATACCTGCATCCTCAGTTTCCCTGCCTCTGAGTCCAAGGTCAACTGGTGGGAACCTAGGGTGCTCACCAGCACGCCTCCCCTTGGGCTAGCACCCAGTAGGGGCTCAGAGAGCACTGGGTGAGCAAAGAAACCCAATCAGCCTCAGAGAGGCCTCTGGCCAGAAACCCCAGCCTCCAGTAGAGTTTGCCAAGAGGCAACTTGTGGAGTTAGGAATTATCCAATCTTGCCCCAGCCTTGTGTGAATGGGCGTTGGCTGGTCCCTGGTCTGGAGATGCTGTGGGGTACACAATTTGTGGGTTAAGCACTCTGGGCTTGGAGGTCTCCCCACCTCTGCACACATATTCAGTCTATCTCAGACTCCGAGGATGTAAAACCTCCACTGACAATAGAATGGTGTCTGGGGAGAATTTTAAAAAAGAAAAACCAAAATCAGATTCTATAGTCAGTAATTACAGGACTAGGAGGAACCAGCAGGGAGCGACTGAAACCTCTGACTCACAGCTGCTCCATTAAAAATGGTGAAACCGTTTGTGCTGGCCCAATGACAGGGCAAACTCTCACCCTGGCTTGTACTGCCCACATACTTTCCCAGCCTGGTCCTAGAGTATGAGCAGACCACTCATCAGGCTGTCTCCAGGAGCACCTGACTAGAGAGAAGGGGACTCCGGTACTCTAGCAGGAGCAAACTCCTGGCCTTAGAACTGGGCAGGCGCTTAGTCTGCTGTGAGGACAGGGTGATGGGCATGGTGAGGTATAGATCCTCTTTTAACATGGGCAGACATGGGGGCGAGGGGTTGGCTTTGTACCCTCTCAGCGCCCCCCTCAAAGCTCCTGAGTCTCAGTGAGCCAACAAGAGGTATTTTTGTGACTGGGTGGAGCATTAAGCTAACCCTAACGTAATTATACAAATGACGCATGTGTACAGGATCTGTTCTCTGTGCTTTGGTTTTCCGGTTTTAAGGCTCCCAATGCTGGAGGAGCTGCCTGATGGTGGGACTGGAGTCCCACTAACTAGCCAGGACTGACTTTACAATTCTGCTGCCTGCTCTGCTCCCCCATTAGGCTCTTCCACTGCTTCTCATCTGATCCCCAGAAGACACCAGTCCAGTGGCAGTGCCGGGCCTCAGGCAGATTTACCTCAGGCCCTGAGGGTGTGTGGTGTGCTCTGCAGGGTGAGTCATGGTAGAGGGAGGGCAAGTCAGGTGACCAGGTGAGAATCAGAGCTCCTGAGGTAGCCTGGTTACCTTGACATTCCTGTGTTTCTGCCAAGGTAAAAAGTAACCCAAGGAGTTTGCCTTATATGGGCACAGCGACAGATTTCAACACAACGTGTTAACTGACCCCCGTATCAAAACCAGTCCAGGTTGCTCGGGCGACACCCGATAAAGCTGCTCTAAAAGTATAGGAAATAACAACTTATGACAGGCCATGACCAGTGACTCACAAAACAAAGGTGAAGTCCAACTGAATCTGTGTGACTTTTAGAAAGGGGGAGGGGTTGGCGGCCTGTAGACCAAGCTTAAGGTAGGACCTGGAGGAAATCTACTTCAGCCTATAGCTGAACAGCAGTCCTGCCTGGGTTCTGAGGGCCCCCCTAGGTGGCCTATGTGCCTGTATGTGTGTGTATTAAGTTGTCAAATACCCTTGCCCTCTTGAAGTGGACACCATACAGAAGACACCAATACAATTAGACAGAAGTGGCTGCAATAGGACAGAGTAGCCCAACAAGGAACTGTAAAAGGGGAGTTTCTCTCTCTCTCTCTCTCTCTCTCTCTCTCTCTCTCTCTCTCTCTCTCTCTCTCTCAGCACAAAACAAAAAAACCCACAGTAGGAGAAAGACCACCCCTAGGGGCCTGGCACCCACCACTGGGAGCAAGAAGAGAGAAAGGGAGCACTAGGCACTGGTTTACACCATGGAGGGCTTGGGTTTTATCCTAGGGCTAAAGGTCTGCTAGGGGAAGAACAGGAGCAGATATATGTATGAAAAGAGACCCCTCCCCCGCCGTTGGGTGGAGCAAAGCAGGATATCTTGGACTAGAGTTCCGGAAAAGGATGGAGCACTGGAAGATCTGAGCACATTCTGCAGACACAGACAGAATGGACATACTTCCTGCCCTTCATAAGAGCCTCCTTCTACAGAACTGTCCCTACAAAAGAGATAGGGGCCATGAGAAGACTTCTGTGTAGCTTTGCAAACACTACACCCAGTGGTTGGCCACAAGACCACCCATCCTGCCATATGCTTTAGAGACAAAGGCCTCACTTCCATCCAACCAGTGACTTTACAATGGGCCAAGGGCAACAGTGGCAGCAGAATGAAATCATAGCAGTGATTTTTAAACAGAGTCCTAACAATGGGGTACAGGTCATGGTGCCCCATACTCAAAATTTAACCTCAGTAGCTTTTTAAGTGTTTTTTTTGTTTTTTTTTTTTTTTTTCACTCTATCAGAGCACGTCTCCAGCCTTCAGGGGCTCTTATGTCTAATCTGTAACATGGCAGACCCATATGAGACTCAATTTGAAAAAGCAGCTGCTTTGTTGTGAGCTATCTTTACTTTAAATCTCAAGTTCTCAATAGAAAATCTATTCCAAATGGTTGTAGCCTGTATATCCCACTAGGGAGGTGAGGCCCAGGCTGAGCCAATGGAAGAACAGAGTGACGTCTGGTTCCCTCCCTCTCCCTCCCCTCTCTCAGCCTGGACTCCTCTGCTCCATGGGTGGCAAGCACCACAGACTGCAATCCCAAGTCTTCCACATCCTGGGCCACACTCCCCTATGCAGAGAAGGTCTGTACCCTAAATTTCTCTACAGACAGACCCCAGTGTGGCCCGGGACCACACACCGGGACCCAACAGGAAAGGTGGGAAGAAAGCAGCAGCCTGGCTCCACAGCAGAGCTGCCGAATCAGGGAGCTCCTCCTCCTGGTGGGAGAAAACCCCTTGCTATGACCACCTCTCCAACCTCAACACCATCACCTGGAAGAACCAAAGTGAGAGGAAGTTAGAAGCACTCCTCATATGGCAAACTAACTAAAGCTCACTACCCAGAACTGAGATTCAGGACACCCAAGGGTCTGTCCTCAAGGGGAACATGGTCCAGTTGGAGAGGGACACTGGTAAGGCAGTCACTGCGGGGCAGTGTGATACAAGAACAAAGTGAGACGACACCTGATCTGGGCCCTGAAAGAGGAGCACTGTTCTGATGCATGGTGACCTGGGAAGAAGGTCACTCCGCAGTCAGAACAATGAGAGAAAAACTCGAAAAAAGGGCAGATGTTAAAGACCCCAAGAGTACTAGTAGGGCGCAGACACTAGCTGCTGAATGAGCTCAGAACTTGTTCTCTGCACAGATGGGGGCAGAGCAGGTTAATCAGTGACCTGATTAGACACTGAGTCTCAGAAAGATAATGTTCACAGAAGCATCAAAACCAATGAGGAGAGTGGAGTCAAGCCTCTAGGGGGCCACTGCAGAAGGAAAACAGGATGCTGAGCCCAACAATGTAGAGTGTCCCATGTACCAGGCATTCACAGAAGAACTGACTCTTCTACCCGGGGCTGTTGCAGCTGTACTTTCTACTACCCACATATGTCCCAAGTTATTAATCAGGGCAATGGAAGGAACATTCTAGAACAGGAAGAAGGTCAGGGTTCTAGAATAGTCTAGAGCAGTGGTCCTCAACCTTCTTAATGCTGTGACCCTTTTATCCAGTTCCTCATGTTGTGGTGATGCCTAAACATAAAATTATTTTCATTGCTACTTCATAAATGTAATTTTGCTACTGTTAGGAATCGTAATGTAGTATCTGTTTTCCGATGGTTTTAGGTGACCCCTGTGAAAGGGTCATCTGACCCCACCCCCCAAATGAGTCATGACTCATAGTCTGAGAACCACTGATCTAGAGAAAGGCAGAAAATTCAGTGCCTAAAACAAGGTGAGGAGTCAAAGGTTCCTAGGCTTCTGACAGGGATGGATTGTGAAGGACAATGTAAAACGTGGGTGTGGAGAACCCAGGACCATCAACTGGCGAATGCCAAAATCAAAGTGCCACACGACCAGCAGGCATGCGGAAACTTCTGTCTAAAACTAGCAGAAGAGCATCTGTTCACAAATGCTTTCATTCCACACTCATCCAGACACATCCTGCCATGCTGCTGGTAGCCGGGACACAGGGAAAGTGATTTCGCCTTCCACATCCGACAGGGGAGAGACCTGAAAATAACTGTATAACAAGTGGGTCAGAGAAGTGGCAACATCACAGACAAGATCTTTGGGGCTAAGGGAAGAATACCTAAGACCCCCAGAGAAAAGCATGTAAAATGCCCATGTCCAAGAAGAAAGCAGGGGGTGGGGGTGGACTCTGGGATAGAGGATGAGCAGGAAAAGTCACAGAAATAAAGAACACATCAAGAAACTCAGGGGATGAGCATTTGGGGTTGACAAATGCACACACCCTAGGGGGTGCAACTCAGAGGTCCAGTGCTTTACCTGGATTCCACCCCTAGCACTGCAAGAACAAAAAGCAAACAAACAGGACCCGCAGCTATTTGATAAGCACACTGTATGTAAGCAGTGGTGTCTGGGGCGGGGGATGAAGAGTCTGGCAAAACACTGTTATCACTGATGCTGGGTGACGGGTACATGATTATTTTTCCATTTTGATAGCTACAAAGATCAGCACGTCTGTATGTGTGCACTTGCATGTATGGCCTTTATTTAAGTCTATACTGCAGAGGGGTTGAGGAGAGCAAGGCCAGGATGTTGTCTTGTATCCTGGGTGACTGCTAAAGGGCTGCAGATACTTCTGTGATGGAGCAGGCAGCCTTGGTGGACACTGGGGGCTAAGAAGCACTCAGGAAATGAAAACATGGGATCCATTGGCAAAGGTTTATGTTTTAAAAACACACCAAAGCCAATATCCAAGTGTGGGGCTTTTTCCCAGGATCTAACCCAGCTTGTGGGCCCTGCTGCACCATGCTATTTCCTACAAGAGAAAGAGTCAAATGCCCCCAGGTATAAGCTGGACTTTCCCAGCCTACACTCCAGCTTCAACTGAACTCCCTGTGTTCTCCCCTCCTGGCATTCATTATCCAGCAAAGGATGCTAGGGTAGGGCTGTGCCCTTTGCAAAGGCGGATTAGAGCACACCCACCACGGTCACATAACAAGCCACCTCTTTCTTTCCCTTTCCTGTAGAGCAAGGTTGTATTTAAAAGGAGAAACAGTCTCAGGTTTTGTCTCCCAACAGTGAAGGCCCCAGGGGCAAGGGCTGGGAGAACAAAGCAGCTAGTTCCCCAGGATGGGTCACTTCTGACTATGAAGAAGGTGCAGAGGGACATGGGAGACAAAGCCCCAGTCCAAACAAGACAGCAGAGAAAGAAAGGGGAGCAGCTGTGTAGCTCAGGGTTCCATGGCCCAGGGAGAGCTGAGGCGCTATCAGATTCTGGTTGGCCACACCACGTGGCCTCTATCTTTCTCTACATTTTCCACGGCACCAGCTTCTCTGCCAATGCCTCATAAATAACAATGGTCAGCAAACACAGTCTGCCTGCTCCTCCTTTCCTGTGCTGCACATTTCAAGGCTGGGCGGGGGGCCCGGAACCTGGGGCACTGGAGGCCAGGTTTCAGGAAGGTGGTCAGCCAGCTAACCACAGGACTATGCTTTTAACATTTTTTAGCTGTCCCTAGGAACAAAACACTTTATTGTCTCTTTGGCTACGTACATTAATTTTACTTAGAGGCAGCAATTTTTGTATCAAAGGAAAAGTTTTTCAAAGGAACAATAACAGCAGCAGTAAAGGTCATGTATCACTTCTGAGGGCAGGGTCTTCTGACTCCTCATCCAAGTGTTCTGACTGCTTGGACCCTCAGCAGATATTTGGACAAAACAGGACAAGATCCCCACCTCTCTAGATGAAAGTAACGGCTCTCTCCTCTGCCTGCTGCGAAAGCATACTGCTTGACTCACAATTGGCCAGACGCTCGTGCAGAACTCTGTGTAAGAACAGCTGGCTGCCATACTGGGTATAGAAGTGTCCCAGGGAGGACTTCTTATGACTTTCACAGCACACGGCTAGACACAGGACTGGCTTTTCGATGTATTATAGCAAGCCTGTAGGAGCAAGCTAGGCCTGGCAGGTGATGGTAACAGAACCTCTTTCTCAGAGGGCAAGCCAAGGGTAGATCAATCTCTACCCTTAACACACTGAGTGGCTGTTCTGTGGAAGAAGGTCAGACAGACAGATAAGTAAGTACCAGTCCACTCCACCTGTCTGACTGGCTATTTATCCATCTACTCAACACTGATTATTGAACACCCATGTCAAACCACATGCTAGAGGCACAGCAGTGGACAAAACAGAGCCTCTGTTCTTTGATGCTCACAATCTCATGGAGGACGGAGAGCAGAATGACTGAAGTTAAAAGAAGAAGAAGATGGGCAGTGAGATGGCTTGCCCCACAATGAGTTCAATCCCTGGAACCCATGGTGGAAGGAGAGCACTAACTCCTGCAAGCTGTCCTCTGGCCTCCATGCCTGTGTCTGCACTCTCACACACATGCATCATCATCATCATCATCATCATCACCACCCCATAACTATGATAATAAATGTTTAGATAAGCAGAGGTAAGGGGGCTAGAGAGATGGCTGAGCTATTAAGAGCTGGCTGCTCTTCCAGAGGGCCTGGGTTCTCTGGATTCCCAGAACCCACATGGCAGCTCACAACCATTTGTAACTCCAGTTCCAGGAGATTCGACATCCTCACAGACACACCTGCAGACAGAACACCAATGCACATTAAAATAAATCATTAAAAAATGTAAAAAAGAAAGAAAAACAGGTGATGGTTACGGACATTCTACAAGTAGGACAGTGAAAACTGAGGTCTGAAGAATGTAGAGGAGGAGGGATTTGGAGTGGAAAGAGGTCAGGGCAGAGGCACCTCTGAAGGTGCCAGGCAGGAGGGAATGACAGACAGCTGTGTCTGAGGCAAAGTGGCTGTGATTAGGAAGACTAGTGGTGGACAGAACGTGTGCTCCACAGGGCCCCACAGTCGGGAGCAAGGGTACCTAGGAGGAGTCCAAAAAGGACACTCAGCCTTCATGGGGACAGCCCATAGGGCCCTGGGCAATGCTCAGGCCACTCTACTTCCAACTGGTGCCAGGACCTCAGTGCTGGGCTGTGCTCTTACAATGGGACAAAGAGGCTGGTTTAGAACTGGTGGGCCCTCAGGGCTTCCTGGGATGAAAAGCTACAACTTTTCCGGGCCTGTCTATGGCAGAGCCAAGCTGTCTGTGTGCCTCCTAATTTCTGGTCTAGACACCATCCATACTGGCTTGAGGCTTCTCAGGAGGAGACTACATACATGTAGCATTCTGCATGATGCATGCTAGCTCAGCATACGCTTAGGGAGACTTGTGGGCTCTAGGGGCCACTGGCTTCCTCAGTAAGCTCTAAGCCCACCCCAAGGACACTGCTATCCAAGGTGCTGTCCTCTCTTGCTTCCATCCACAATCACCTCCAAGATGGCGTGAGGAAGAGATGCTCACCATCCAGCAGCTGAACTGACTGGAACTCAGCCAGTCTTCCATAAACAGTTGGCCTCTAATGTGATACCATGGATCTCTCCACTGCTAGAGTACTCTAGTTCAGTTCCCCAACCTCATGAAGATGCCATCCCCCTGCACCCTGACCACCCTGGGATGGAGACTCTTGGTCATGCTTTTGTAAACTGAGGTTTCTTTGTCTGAAGTTCCTCAGGCAGGAAGACCTCAGGGTCAGGAAGAGAATCTGGTACTCTCCAGCTTGCAGCCTGTATCCCTGGAAACCAAGAGTGAGGCAGCACTCAGAACCTGACCACATGGGTCCAGGTAAAAGCACCCAGCAGCAGGGCTCACAAATGTATGATCCTCAGGCCTCTCATGGGGGTGGGGGTGGGGCACACAGCACTAGGCTCACTCAGCTGAACTTTCACCAGAAAACCTCTGGCCGGCACCTCATCAGCCGAAGTGCTTGTGATTGCAACATGGACTTGAGCCCTTCAGATAGCTGGGGGCTCCCAGGTCAGCTCTGAAGAATGCCGTGAGATGCTCGCACAGATCCTCCTTCTCGAAAGATATTTCTGGGCTTATTAAAAAGCAACAGTCAAGAGCCACACCCAATCCAGGTTGGCTGTACTCACCATGTGCTTCTCAGACCATGGTTAATTCTTTGGCTGGTTTCAAACCCTCAATTTTAAAACTATCTAGTTTGTGCTTGTCTACAAAGGAATGTTACTGGGCACCTCCCACTAGCAACACAGAAAACAACTCCCACTGCCATCACCTGTTCCTTGAGACCAAGCCATATATAGGCAGCTAAATTCAGACTGTCTAGCTCAACTCTCCACTTCCTACCACGTAATTAGGTTCTCCGACACAAAATGCCCCTCTCCTACCTAAAGGGCTAGGGGATGGTGAAAGTGAGCTGTGAGACCCAAGCCATCGTCAGCTCTGTCTTCATCATACCCCATCCTCTGCACATGCCTGAAACCCAGCTTCTCCAGGAGACCAATTCTCAACACTAGGACTAAAAGTGAGGGAAGGAGGGCGGCTGCTCAATCCTGCTGACACAGCCTAAAAAGGGCAAAGTCCAATTTGATTCTCAGTTTTGCTGTTCACAGGCTGGGTGGCCTGAGGCAAGCTGGGTAACCTCTTGGAAACTCAGTCCCCTCTCCAAGGGGAAATGTAATATAAATATGTAAAATGCTGAGTGCATGCGAGGCTAGGCTGAAGGAGTCTTTCTGAGCTAGTGTGCGATCCATCTCAGCATCAAAACACACAAGTTTCTGTGGTATTCCTCTTGCCTGGGAGCCTCCCAAGGGCAGAGCTCATTCTGGTCTTTTCACTACTGTATACTCACAGTGCCTAAAACAGTGGCTAAATGTTTATGGATTTGATGCTTTTGGGCATATTCAGACCAAAACCCAAGACCCTCACTCACAGGGCCTGGTTCTGGCTGCTCTGTCCGCCTAGCCCCCAGACTGTTTCTCACCTCTCGGACTCCTCCCTGGCCTGGCCTGGCAGACGCCCAGGCTGTGTCCTTTTCATCTTCCCCGCCTCATTTCATCTCAGAAAGCGCACATTTTGGAACACTACATTATCTGAGAGTTGTGTGGTGGGTTGCACTGGCAGCTCCATGAGGACAGGAGGCCTACTTTGTTCTCATCACTCTAACAAAACAAAATAAAATACATGAGGCTGGTAGGACGGCTTCTCCCCCTTTGCTCCAGTTCATTGTCCTCCTTTCTCCATTCATTCCGAACCCACCAAAAAGGATACGTTATGGGGGTAAAGACCCTTATAAAATTGGGTGTGCTGGGTGAGTGCCTGGAACCCTGGCACCTAAGAAGCTAAGGCAGAAGGATCTAAATTTGAATCCAGCCTGGTCTACATAGTAATTTCCAGGCCAGCCAGGGCTATGGAGACTGTCAAAACATACAAACAAAAACTCCCCACTAAAACCTTACATAAGAAGTCCTGCTGTGTTATTCACACAGTTGGCGTCAAAGGCCATCACAAGAAGCCCCAGCACCTTGGTTCCTACCCTGATGTTCCCTGAGTTGCAAATCCATGGGAATTTAGAAATGTCTCTTTCTAGGTTCTCCAACAGGCCAGTGGCTTCTCTGGACGTACAGGGAAGTGGTGAGCAATGCAAAGCATGGCAACCATTTCTCCTCCAGCTATTTCTAGGCACACAAAGAACATTTAAGGACTCAAGGCCAGCCTGAGAAAACAATCAAATCAGGAAATACTCAAAGGCAACAGAGCCCAAAAAAAGTCAAAAGTTGAGGGCTTTGCCTTTATGGGGACATTTCCTGGCTTTTCACAGGCAGCTCCAAGCAAAGTTTGATGAAGATGACAGTGGAGCCAGTTAACACAATTAGCACAGGATTCCATTAGGAGGTTAAGAGAAAAAAAGATTCTCAGGTTCGTGTCTACTCTTTACCAACAGTCCACACTTACTTTGTCACATACCTACTGTAACCTGCTTTCCTGAGATTTATCAGCTCTCGTCAGTAGGAAGCACTGTGTTCAAGTGTTCCTTCTACCCAGGGCTTGGCAGTGACCTTCACAAAACATGGACGTCAACATCCTCCTTCCAGAGGTTGAAATTAAATGATCAATCCCAAACAAGTACTTCTGCCCACATGTCATTTGTAGTATACAGATTTTGAACTGGCAGTTTGTGTGAAGGCTGGCACTGCTCCCCAGGCGACTGTGGTGCAAACAGCTGCCTGTATGCACATGTATGCATTTTTTATTTTAGGCCCTTCTAGAATAAGCAAACAAAAATATTTCCACTGTATCTCGGGTCGAATAAACACAGGGCCAAAGCCTAGGAATATGCATATTTGTACGAGAAAAGAATCCGTAGAATCTAAGTCAGTCACCTGAGGCAGAGCCTACACCATAAGGCGAGCATTTATGCCCTCCCCCTTTCATCAGAGCTGCCACTATGGAGCACGAAAAACGGATTCTGTCCCTCTGCTAAGAGGATTCTGAAGCGGCAATTTACAAGAGCAAAAACATTAAAAGAGAGGCAGCAGCAAGGCCAAGAGCATGTGGCCAGAGGTGGCAAACGGCAGGGCAAGTGGCCTACAGAATACTCCTGTGGGCTGTGTTTGGTTTAAGACTCGAATTTATTGTCCTATAAAGCTGGAATTCTAGCCTCTCAGAAAATGACATCCCAGGACCCATTCTCACCTAGTAGCAATCAGTGTGGGTTGCCTGGGACTGCAAAAGCCATTCCATTTTTATTGTTGTTATTTTTGTGTGTGGGTCACCTGTCCTATGATAATCTAGGACCACAGTCCCTCACCCCCAAGGGAACTTGCATCTATTCCCCCAAGAATGTTCCGAATGACAGGCTACCTATCCACTGACTGACTGACAAGATCCAGGATGGAAACCCATCTGTCCTGTCTTTGAAGGAGGACTGAGGGAAGAACAACCTGGGCTCAGCTTCCAGTCTCCTTTGACCTCTATGACACCATGCTCCCACCTCGTACAGATGGCCCAGACGCCCAGGGAGAAAGAGGGTGCTATGTGACATCTTAACTCTGAGAGGATACACTGCATTTCCTCAGGGATGTAAGAGACATTCCAGGCACCCTGTCCAAATAGTGGAACTCAGAGGCTGAGACAGGGCACACAGGAGAAAGGTATGGTTAGGAAAGTGTTACAAACACCAGATATCCTGGCTCAGCCAGCTTGAGTAATGCCCTCTTCAACTCCAACACTTTCCAACTTGTGTTGAGAGAGAACAATTCTTTCCACAAAGATTAGAGAAGCACTAAATTTCCATATATTGAAGACCTCTTGAGCATTGAGTCTTGGGTCTTGGCTGTAATCACCTCTTCCTCCTTCCCCTACCTCTTGCTTCAAGCTACCTGCTGAGTCTTCCCTGCTGGAACTAGTAAGCCAACTTTCCAAGAGGCTTTCCAAAGTGGCCCAAAAGAACAAAACCCCAAGGCTCCAACCACGACAGGGTCAGCCCTAGTACTGTTTCCAGCCCATCAAAACGGTGCTAACCCCACCAACTTCTTGAGGCCACACTGGACTCAGCTTCCTGACAGTCACCATAGAAACATGTCTCCAACTGCACCAAGACAAAACAAGAAGCTAGCAGCAGCAGCCCAAGCGATCCAAAGACAACCGAGGCAGTAGAGCAGTGTTTTATCATCACCACATTGTGCTCCTCAACAGCTCCTTCCCAGTAGCCACACACAAGAGCTAAGTAAACCCAGCATCTCCAAGTGCGGTCTTGTTCCCTATCCATCCACTCCAGCAGTGACCAGGCTACCAGGCTTCCCTTGTATAAACTCTTAAGGATGGCCCTGATGAGGGACACCTATAAACAAACTCAAGTTGCCTTGCCCAGGTGATACATCCTTTATTTATGTCTAGATCTGTCTTTTATTCTTCTCTAGCAATAGCAACCCAAACCAGGAACTAAAAAAGTCTGGATCTCAAAGTGACCGAGGGAACCTGTGAACCCACACACCAAGACCCAGATACTTAGGAGCCATCTACAGATAATTTATAAGGGTGGTAACCCTGAAGGTAAGATCCTTTCTCAAACCAGGGAGACAGCATCAATGATACTGCATAGATCAGTCAGCATGTCCTGAGCTAAAGCTTAAATTCTAATCTACATAACCTAAACACTTTGATGCTTTAACTCACTGATTCCTTTTTAGAATCTCACTGCTAGGGTGGGAGCTCATGAAGGCTTGCCTAGAACACACCACTGGGGTGGGACTGGTGGCAGAGTGCCTGCCTAGCATGTCCAGGGCCCTGGGTCCATTCTCAGCACTGGGGTATGTGTGTGTGTGTGTGTGTGTGTGTGTGTGTGTGTGTGTGTGATAATTTAACTGCTTTAAAGCCATAACTAGCCGGGCGGTGGTGGCGCACGCCTTTAATCCCAGCACTCGGGAGGCAGAGCCAGGCGGATCTCTGTGAGTTCGAGGCCAGCCTGGGCTACCAAGTGAGTCCCAGGAAAGGTGCAAAGCTACACAGAGAAACCCTGTCTCGAAAAACCAAAAAAAAAAAAAAAAAAAAAGCCATAACTAGGTTAGTTCTCTCCGCTCCCCTCCCTCCCTCTCTCCCTCTCCCTCTCCCTCTCTTTCTCTCCAGTCCTAACATGGCTTCTGAGTAAATGTCAGCTCAACTGGAACACACACACACACACACACACACACACACACACACACACACACACACACACACAGGATATGAACCACAGGAAACTTCCATGGCTCTCTTGTTTAATCCTCATACTTCCTTCTAAGGCTGTTAGGAGGGGCATACTCAAACTGTATCCGGAACCTGCATTAGCTTCAGAGGTCCAGCTCCATCCAGAAAGTAGACTATGCAAAGCATGAAAGGAGACACCATACTACAGCCATCTGAGCGACTGCCCATGGTTTGTCTGGAATTCAAAGGAAGCAGGCACTTCAAGAGCCGTAACTCTCCTTAGCCAGGCCTGATCTTATGACTGCTTCTGCCATATAAATGCTTCTGCCAGCTTGCTTGTGCTGCATTAATGTCTTTACACAGGGCTGCTTTGAGTTTATTTTTGTCGCTCTCATTTTAAGGCCGTGTTTGTGCCTCTCCGTTAAGACTTCCAGCCAGGGGGAAAATGACAAGATGCAAGGCTTGTCCTTTACTCAGAGACAATCCAGACGGTTCCTGGAGGCACAGGGAAGATTAACAACTTAAGGATGCCAACTCACTGGCACTGGGTAGTCTTCTGAAATGCTTTGTGTGGAAAAAGCGGATACATCAATCTAGTTTTGTGTCAGGTCCCATCCTTTCTAATGCAGAAGGGAGCAGCTACCTAGTGCTTCACTAGGCAGCCACAGATCCCATAGGGAACTGCCAGTTAACCAAAGCACCCAATGGGGATCGGGTTGGAAAAAGCTGTCTCTGAAAAAGCAGCATTTTGAAGAGCAAGAATAGTAATGGTTTTTGTTGTTCTGTTAACTTAGAAAAAACTGAATTTTTTTTTTTTTTTTGGCCTTTTTGTCTGGGGGTGTTAGTTTTTTGGTTTTGGAGACAGGGTTTCTCCGTGTAGCCCTGGCTGTCCTGGAACTTGCTCTGTAGACCAGGCTGGCCTCAAACTTAAAGAGATCTGCCTGCCTCTGCCACACACAGACACAGACACACACACTCCACCCCAGGCCAGAGGTTTGGTGGTGACAACCTAGAACAATGATATCATCCAGGTTTTGGGTCCTTGGCAAGGGTCACTAATATTGTTCACACTGAGTTTCCTGCAAAGGCTCTGAAGACAGGAAACCAGCCCTGTGTCTCAGTCCCTTGCCTGATCTAAGCCATCCTGTCAGGACAAAACAAAGACTTTTTGTGTTTTTCCCTTTAAAAAAAAAAAAAAAAAAAACCACACACACACAAAATTTCCCCGCACTTTTAATGAGCACCTTAATTACAAGCTGAAGAATTAGATATATTTACGGATGACCTCATGCTTGCTGTAATTAGCAATGTGAAAAGAGCTGGCATATCCCTATGCTGGTTCCTTCTCCTCCCCCACCCCAGTCCAAGGTAATTAGGAAGCTTGACCTCTCCAAACAAGCTGCTCTGGCCCGAGGAGCCCCTCCCCAAGGGATCCTGTCACAAAGAGGCTTGGTCCTCCCTCTCCCCAGTCCAAAATGGATCCAGCTTCAGGAAGGTTTGACTTGCCTGGGATAATGATGCAGAAGAGGTGACAGATTTCTGAAGGGCCCCACTCTAAACGTTAACAAGTTTTAATTAACGCTGACGATAATTTAGCCCTGGCACAGTAAAGGGTAAGAAAACCACTCATCTCAGAGGCCAGAAGTGTTTGGATCTGCAGGTCCCTCATGCAGTGGGCATGCTCGCTCCCGCCGCACTTCTAAGTCTGTACTTAGTGTTCTGATGTGCAGACCCCGCCACTGGAGGTGCAGCTGACTCAGGCTGCTACTTTCCATAGACTTTTTTGTGCTAGAGGAGTGTCAACAGCCTGATTTGGAAAGTGCAAGCAGGGTGGCCCTCCCTCCGGGTCCAGTCTGCTGCCAACAATAGGAGCTCCTGAAAACGGCTGTGCCTGTAGCGCCACCCCCACACCCCCAGCCCTCAGTCAGTTGTCACTCTGCTGTAACATTTTCCAAATTTGCTGTGGGCCTGCACCCTGTTAGGGGAGAGGCTGGGAGGCGGACATTCTCCTCATTCTTTTGCCTTATTAGGTTGTGGATTTGATTGCTTTTGGGGGGGATAGGGGCTAAGTTGAGGAATGGCATCAGGAAGTGACCCCAGGAAAAGGGGGGCTGGGAGGAAGGAGGAAAGGAGATGAGCAGCAGGCGTGAGAAGTTTCTCACTGGGGGGAAAGGTTGAGGAGGGGCACAGTTCTACTAGGCCCTCTAGAGTCCCTTACTTAGGGTTGATATCTGGGCGTAGGCTCCTGTGTGCCAACCTTTCTGGGCAGTTATTTGGGGGGTTATCAGTGGGAAGCCTTCCTGTTTCAACATCCCTTAGAAGAAATTGCTGCTGACTACAAGGGGGTGGGGATGGGGGTTTGCTTCTAACCTGAGGTCGTAGGATACACACACACACACACACACACACACACACACACACACACACGTGTGTTTTCTTTAGAGGAATGGAACAGGAGGAGAACCTGGGGAAAGAGACTCAGTTGACAGCAAACTTGGCAAGCTGCACTGGTCATGGAGGAGTCTTGCTGGGACTGTCTGTAGTTCATCCAGACATAAAACTGTTCAGGACTTCAGAATCTGAAATAAGCAGCCACCTCCTAGATAATGAGGCCCAGATGAACAGAGGACAGGGAGAGGGCTAGGCTGCGTCACTTGCAGCCGGGTATGTCACCACTTGATGGAGGGTGCTCATTTGTAGTCGCTAGAAGGGTTTTAGGCTCTAGAGCTTCCTGGGGGAAAACTAAGGAGAGGGGGTGATGCTGGGTTTCCCACTGTGTTGTGCATTTCAACAGCACTTTCAATCCCTTTGCAGAGGGGTCAGAACAGCAGACACTACCTGGATGCAGGATGGAGCACTTACAACCTGGTTCTTGATCACTATTTACCCTGCTTAGTCCTCAGACTCCCCTGAGGTAAAGGGTCCCCTTTCCCACACTGAAGCTTAACTTCTGATCCCCGCCCAAGGGCAGGTAGCAGGCAAGTAGCAGGAGTGGGTGTGGAGTCCAGATCTGACTTCTTCCCACCAGAACAGCTCTGAAGCAGCCCCCTCCCACCCAAATTTTTCACTGCCTCCTGCCTGGATGCCAGGATGCAGTGTGGACTGGTATGTGAGAAGTGCCCTCCCCCAAAGGAGGGTTCACCTCATTGCTGCCTCCCAGGATGTAAATACTGTGGGGCCAGGAGATAGCTTGAATCCAGGTGCCATCTGAACTGCCTCTTATGTCTAGTTGAGGAACTAACTGGGAGTTAGCAACTAACATGCCCACAGGAGCCTGGGTCCATTCAATAAATATTTCTTCTTGGCTAGCCTTGAATTTGGGACACCCCACCCCCCACCCTGCACCTCTGCCTCACTCCTGGCTCATGCAAGAGTATATTTCAACTTATACCCCAGGAATTCTTTCAAAATGGGAGCTAAACAATACATTCTCCAACTACAAGCACTTTTGATAGAATAGTCACCTCCCTAACTTCTCTGTCTTTCATTGAAGGGGACAAGGAGTACCTCATAAAGACTGCTAGGCAGCTTCAACCAGATGCCTGAATAGGCGGAAAAAGAAACAGAAACTGGCTATGTGGAACAGCCTCCAATCCACGCTCCGGGCCCAATGGCACCTGCCACCCTCCTCACCCCTGCTGCATTGCTCTACAATAACCCACTAATCCTAGGTAGAGGGAGAGAAGGAGACAGAGTGCTACTGGCTAACTGCAGCCCTCCTTGCCTGAGTGGAGCTGAAATGTGGGTCTCCTGCATCATCTGTACGGGGAATCTGGGACTTGGACAAAGGGACAGCTAGTGACACTGGCCTTATCTCACACTGGGCCAGAACACAGCCTAAAGATGTGAGTTTATAAGAGCTCATCAAGGGCACTGCAGTATCTGAGTCACACATTTAGCCATGAGCACCTAAATGAGGTGTTTTTTTTTTCTTTTCTTTTTTTGTTATCAAGACAGGGTTTCTCTATGGAGCCCTGGCTGTCCTGGAACTCGCTCTATAGACCAGGCTGGCCTTGAACTCAGAAATCTGCCTGCCTCTGTCTCCTGAGTGCTAGGATTAAAGGTGTGCACATCACTGCCTGGCTCCCTGTTTTGTTTTTAATTTTTCTGAGATAGTGTCTCATGTAGTCCAAACTCACTATAGTGGCCTCACTATGAAGCCGAGGATAACCATGAAATTCTACTAATCTTCATTCACCTCCCAAGCACCAGGATCCCACGTGTTCATCATCTTGCCCGGCGTCACTGAAACCTGTGAAGGATGACTGCTACAAGTTTGAAGCCAGCCCCAACTACACAGTGGATTCTAGAATAAGGTTAGGCAAGCTGTCTACAAACAAAGGCAGTCAGAGCAGACTCCTACCTGAGTCTGGCCACCTATATAACACTCCACCTGAAGAGTAAGAGAACCCCACATGGACTTGAATTCAAAGCCTACGGTCTTGCTAGTCAGAGAATTCCAAACACAGCTGAGCTAAAGCAAGCATGGCACCGCACCCTAATACCTGGAGCTCCTCCAAAGACAGTGTTCATCAGGAGCAGCACTGTTTGAAAGAGGCAGCTACGCAGGAGGGATCCTCCAACATTTGCCCCCAGGAATTTGCCCCAAGCTGGGGTATGCCCCCACCCCCGCACACTCACCTCCTTTATGAAAGCTTCCATGACTGACCCCACCTGCCCTTAGTCACCCCTTTCCTTTCCCAGGACAGCTAGAGTGCTGTGAGCTTGTCGGTGTGCGGTTAAGTGGCCTTCTGTGGTCTCATGTAGCTTTGCTCTCTCCCCAGCTACACCGTGAGCTCCTGGAGAGCATGGGCTGGGTCTCCGGTTTCTTTCATACCCCAAAGGCTCTGTATGGAGCTCCACTCGGCAGAGAGGCCCAGCAAGGGCTGTTGTTCGGCCCTGGCGGTCATGTTTCTACCTGAGTACTGGACTCCAGGGCCCATGAAGCCCCAACTCAAGTTACACAAGAAGCTGGTTGGCTATAAAATGCAGACCTACTCTAGTCAGTGGCCCCTCTTTTGGCTACCTAAGTGGCCACTTTCAAAAAGCCTTCCTTCACTTTAGAGTATAATGGAAACACAGTTTTCCATCCCCTCAAAAAAAAAAAAGACTTTTCTACCTGCCACAGTAACCTGGAGCAGGCTCAGCCAGCATAAATGTGTAATAAGCCACCCACCATGGAAACTGTAGCTGTAGCATGCACTAAGGGGAGCACACAATGGACTCTGACACACTTACTATTTGCCATATCCCTTTTGCCCACTCTGAAACAATTTTATCAAGAGGAAATTTTATTTTCACATTTGAAGGGATGAAAATAAACTCTCTCCCTCTCCCTCTCCTCTCCTCTCTCATACAGCTACTAAAAGATTTAACAAGTCACATGAGTACTCTGCCAACAGAGCAAGAACTGCACCATCTTCTTTCTGCCTGAAGCAGCCGGCTGCCTAAGCCACTAAGCCACCTTCAGACTTGACCACTCCTTTGGCTTCTGTTGACAGGGAGATGTTTGCTGTAGGCTCTCTCCGGAGGGCAGGGCAAATCCAAACCATGTTCACAGAGTATCCAGAACTTACCTTCTCCCTCTGGTACAATGAGTGTGCTCACCAAGAGCCCAAGCTCTTTGCTCCTCCCCCCAGAGTAAAAGCTACACAACCAGTCAGACAAGCTGAGCCTTTAAATATGGAGCCATGGACCCAGCGAGTCTACATGGCCCCGTGCTTCCAACAGCACATAAAAGCAAAATGCTGAGATGGGATCACTAAGTCTGTCTCCTGTGAATTAGAGGAGCCCTAGAGCCAGCTGACCAAAGACGGGTTTTACAGAGAAGATGGCCTAGAAGAGCTCTCTTAAAAAATGAGGCTCCATGGACTTGCAAGATTGGTAAAGTGTTACCAAGCTTGATGACCTGATCCTTAGACTCCATGGAGATCACGGGGGTGGGGGGGTGGTTATTTCCAGGACAGCCAGGGCTACACAGAGAAACCCTGTCTGGAAAAACAAAACACAGACTTCTGACAGAGAAGGTGACTTATGTCTGATCCCTAGCAGTTGAGATGTGAAGGCAAGAGTGGATGACACAGTGAGACCCTGACTCAAAAAGCAAATAGAAGTAACAACAATAAACAAATAGGCTTCAGGCTTCAAAGACAGACTGAAGACTTTAGGGAGGAAAAGATGCTTTGTGGCATCTAACTAGGTATAAATGGCCTCTTGATGGGAAGGGGGTTGGACCTGTTCACGTGGTAGAAGTTAGGGGCAGAGAGTTATACTACAAAGCAAATGAGCACACAGAGCTATAAAACTCCAGACTCCAAAGTCACCCAGGCCTCAACTAGACACAGGTGTCTACTGCAGCAGTGATCACAGAGATAATTGAAGCCTTTGTTCACTTTACTGCCTTGCAGTTTGGGGGTTCCCGCTTCAGAAGTCAGTTCTGGTTTGGCTTGTCCAGGGAGCTCAGGAGGAAAAGGCTGCAATGCCCAAGTTCTCCACCTTATCAGTACTTCAGGACAAAGCTCTGACATCTGCCATGCTCAAGCCGACTCTAACACCCTGGACTTCCTCCTCTCTGGGGCTTCCCACTGTAGGGAACAGCTAAAACGTCCTCTTCAGAGACCTTCCCTCCAGCTCTCAGTGAAAGCAGCACCTGTCCTTACCACCCTCCTCTAGAGCTCTTCCCCATCTATAGCCGACAGTAGTTTAGTAACAAGAGCATAACCCATAACCCAGAGAGCCAGCCACATCTTTGCTCAACACTGGGCTACACCAGGCTTAGACCTCCACGGACACTTTCCTTAATGTTACAGTTTACTTGAGCTAAACACAATCATATTCATTTCCTTTTTTGACAGTTTCTCTTAGTCTAGGCTGGCCTTGAACTTATGATTGATTCTTCTGCCTCAGAATCCTCGGTGCTTGGATTAAAGACATATGTCACCCAGCCCAATCCATAGGTCCACTGCTGCGTATGCGCTATGAGGATAAAATCTACTTCAGAGGATTATGTGCTGTCAGTCCACAGTGTACCAAAGTAAAATGTTAGCTGCCATTAGTTTATAGCACACAATCCTACCTGAAGTCACCTTGTTTATTCTGTGTATGTAGTTGCATGTGTGTTCATGCTAACCTGTGCAGCCAATGTGGAGGTCAGAGGCTGACACTGTGCTGTCTTCCTCAATCTCTTCTCTGCCTGTTTTTCTGAGCATTTCTTATGTGTATGTGCTCTGTGTGTGTGTGTGTGTGTGTGTGTGTGTGTGTGTGTGTGTGTGAGAGAGAGAGAGAGAGAGAGACAGACAGACAGAGAGAGAGAGAGACAGAGAGAGAGAGAGACAGAGAGAGTTTGTATTCACCACATGTCTCTTGAGTGGCCAGAGGCCAGAAGAGGTTGTGTTGAGCTCCATGGAACTGGAGTTCCAGGCAGTTTGGAACTGCTAAGTGGGTGCTGGGAATGGAACCCTGGTCCTCTGCTAGAGAAGTACACGCTCTTAACTACCAAGTCATCTCTCCAGTCTTATTTTTGAGACAGGGTATGAACCTGGAACCCATGGATTTGACTACACCAGCTAGCCAGTAAGCCCCTAGAATCTGTCTCCCTGTGCACCTGTATCTTGTGGTTACAGGTTACATGTGTTACCATGGCTGGCTTTTACATGTGTGCTAAATCAGATCCTCACACTTGTGCAGCAAGCACTTTGCTAACTGATCCATATCCCCAGGCCCTTACCTTATTTATTTACTTGCTTAGAACCCTTCCCCACCAACCTCCAAGGCGATTAAGAACATATAGAACGAGATGGAAAATGGTCTGCATTTGGTCTTTTGACTTCCTTAGTGGTCACAGACCAATCCCAAAACAGTCCCCAAAGGCCCTGGACTCTTGACAAAATTGAACCCATTAGAGCCTGAACTGCTATTCCTCAGAAATCTCATGTTTCAACTATGCTTGGAATGTTTGATAGGAACAGGCATTTATTTTTAGGCAAGAAAGTTGTCTCCTAAGCTAACCCTACAGAACAGGCCGTATTTGGCAAAGACTGCCTTGGGCTTGTTTATCAAAAAGGTCCAGAATTCTCTCAAGTTGAAGGTAGCAGCTCAGGGAATACCAGTGACCAGTTTTCTACCTTTCCAGTCAAAGCTCGCTCCCTGTTGAGTCTTGGAGTGCTCTTGTGTGGCAGCAGAAGCCAAGTGTCTCTTTCACACTTCCCTCAATTTTGAGGCAAGATCCATTAACCAATCATCCAGATACTGTTCATAGTTCTCAATGGACTGAATTTTCTTCCATCAGTTGACCCCCCACCCCCGCCATCACTGAGTTATAAAAGTTGGGCATGGTGGCCTATAATCCCAGCACGTAGGAAGATAAGAAAGAAGGACCGCCAAGAGTTAGGCCAGTGGACTTCGCAGTAATTGATCAGTCAGGGTTTTGTACAAGACCCTTTCTCAAAGCGAGGAAGAGAGGCTGCCATGCCAGAGGTGTGGCACAGTGGCAGTCTGCAGAACATCCATGAGGCCCTGGATCTAATGTCTAGTGTGTACACACACACACACACACACACACACACACACACACACACACGTCTTAAGAAGTGGCCAAGGCAGATGTGTTGGAGGGTTCCCTCACATCTTTAACCTCAAACACTTTGAAAGCAGGGGCAGGCAGATTTCTGAGTTTTTTGTCAGCCTGGTCCACATAGTGAGTTCCAGAATAGTTAGGACTACACAGTGAGAGCCTGTCTGAAAAGGGGGGCAGGGAGAAGTAGTTAAGAAGGCCCTCTCCTTCTGATGTAGGTATTTCCTGACACACCAAGAGCCACAGGGCTGGGTGACTAAGGCCAGCATCTCTGAGGAGGACATCTTGATACAGACCATTCTGTTTTACAGAAAGTCAAATCTACCAGTCTTGGCAGCACAGCTCAAATGATCCAAAAAAGTAACTGCCTCACAATCCTGGTGATGTTTACTGTCTGGATGCCTTCCAGGACTTGAAAATCTGAATCATGACTGGTTCACAGACAGCCTGTAAGAAGGGCCAATTCATCAGACTGCCCTTGAACCAGCCTGGCAAGTCACTGCTCCCAGACATTTTGAATTTTGAAACTGGGTTTACTTCATAGGCCCAAACTAGAAGATCATGTTAAGTCTTAAAGTTTAAAAAAAGAAAGGAAAGGAAAAAAGAACAACAAAGAAAACCCGACCCTTCCCAAAGCAAGCCATGTCGGCAACAGCCAGAGCAGCCTTCTCCGTATTCAAGTTTCCTCAGGAGTTTAATGAGCCATGTGTCTTAAAGGGGAGGAGGGGGCATTCTCAGAGCCGGACGGATGTGGAGCTTGTTTTTTTAATAGTGCTCTTTATTTGCTCTTGGAGTTTGATGGGAACTTTAAGTTTTTAATTTGTGTTTGTGAAAGCAGGAAAAGAAGAAGACACACAGCAGGCTGGGGTGGGGGTGGCGCAGGCAGAGCAGTGGCCTAACGTGTGAGGTCCTGGGTGCGACACACACTAATCAAACAACAAAGGCCACATAGCTGGAATTCCAACTCTAAATGCCTAGAGAAAAACCCTGCCGACCCTGGAGTGGCTGCGAAGCCACCAGCTGCTGTGCACACCCTATCAACAAAGCAGGCGGCCTACCTTCTCTTCTTGTCAGGGAACAGTCACTCATGCCCCTGCTGGGCATGGCCACTGTGCAAGCCATGTGGCATTTTCCTGTGAGACCACCTAGTGTATCTTTTCTGCCCAGGGCCCCTGGGTTGGGTGCGGCACTCTCCCAAATAGTAAGCAGACGGGGTTTCCATGGTGAGAGCAATTAAATACCTTCTATTCACACCAGTCAGACTTAGTCAGAGTGCTAATGTGCTTAATGTGCTAATCTTACACACACACACACACACACACACACACACACACACACACACCCCTCCCTGATGACACTAGTTTCTAGCACTGCCCTTGGCCTATCATTCTGATACCTGAACAGAAGTCCCACAACTCCTCTCTTCCTGCCTGTTGACACACCCTCAAGCAACCCTGTCCGCCGCCGCCCTGGCCATGGCTGGATGCTGAATCACTTTTGCAAGCTTCCTTCCATGATGTTGTCTAACCTCAAATTGGCTTCCTCTACCATGGCGGGGAGCGAGGGACACACCATTTCACTAGTTGTTGTCCCTCGCTCCGCTGTTAGAGACATTTTTAAAGTTGCATTCTAGAGAAACTCTGTACCTTGTGTGTGTGGGATTTGGGAGAAGGATTAAGACTGCCTACAATCTACCCACTCAGAAAGAAAACCCACTAGAAAGCCAGTGACAGACATCACTCAGCTCCACACCTTTGAGGGAAGAACTTTAAAAAGCATAAAACAAACCACAATGTCGCCTTTCTTTCTGTCTGAAGCAAAGACACAAATGCTATTGTACTGCTGGTGTTCCAGCAGCCCGTCCGCTCACTGCGACACCGTCACAAGAACATTTCCCAAGATGATTTCACTGTGTTCCATAGGGCAGTAACTGCCACTTCCAGCTACTGCTGCCCCATGTCTGTGGTTCTACTAGAAGACAAAGAATCTGTTCTGCTCCGATATTTGGAAGACAAACATTTAGTAAGCTTTTAACTCCACAGGAGAGCACCATTTCCCGTTCAGATGGGACGGACAGCAGTATGTTTTACTCATTGTAGTGGCCAGGCTTCCAGTGTGTAGGTCTAAAAAACTGGAGCCTTAAAGAAAAGCTACGTGTGGAGCAAGTGACAACTCACATTCTTCTTCTTTTTTTAATGTTCACTGGTGTTTTGCCTGCATGTATGTCTGTGTGAGGGTATCAGAGTCCCTGGAACTGGAGTTACAGACAGTTGTGAGCGCCATGCGGGCACTGGCCATCTTTCCAGCCCCCAGACAACTCACATTCTTATATTTATAATATGGTCTGTAATCTCAGCAGATACAGAATAGCCAGTTTGAGGCCATCCCAGTTTACACATCATAACTCTATCTCAAAATACGAGAAGGGGGCCTAGAGATAGAATTTAGTGGTAGCAAATTTGTTTGATAAGCACAATGTCCTGGGTCCCAGTCCCAGCGTGGCATAAACTGGGCATAGCAGCAGCACGTGCCTCTAATACCAGCACCAGGGAGGGAGGCAGACAGAAGAAATCACTCTGAGTTCATTTTCAGCCACATATTGAATTTGAGACACCCTGGGCTACATCAGAACCTGTCTCAAAAAGGAAAACAGAAAACAAAAATGGAAAGGGAGTTGAGCAAGAATGAATCAAGGATCACACAATCCTGAGCAAATCTGGTGGGTCATTCAAGGGACTGAGTATTCCTGGATGAGTCACTGCTCTACCCACTTCCAGAAATGCTTCTGGGGTCACATGAGATAAAGTTTTCCCAAGTGCAGCAGGCATACAGGGATGTTCAAGATTGTCCACATCCTCTGTGCAGCCTTGAACTACACGGAGGTCACTCCTTCAAGTCACCATAACCTGGTGACTTCAGAAAAGGTCTCTTGCCATATGGGTCTTTAATACCTGCTAGCATGTAACACCCTCTGAACAAAGGGAGCTGGCCTGGAGCCACAGCCTCAGGCAGGAATAGGACCCCCACCGGAACCTAACATTCTTTTGTTCTCTATGAATTTTTTTTACAGTTTCCTTTTATTCATGGCCAGGGAATCCAAATCTGTCAGGCACCATACTATTTCCCTTTTAAGAAAGGGGTTTATCCCAAGTATGGTGGTGTACACCTTTAATCCCAGCACTCAGGGAGCAGAGACAGGTGGATCTCTGTGAATTCCAGCCCACCTGGGGCTGCATCGTTAGACCCTGTCTCAAGAAAATGAAAAGTGTCTCATGTAGCCCAGGCTGGTCATAAGCTCAACTCTCTCCCTCTGCCGCCATCTCCCAAGTACTGGGATTATAGGCATGCGCCATCACTTCCAGTTTTCAATTTATTTTTATGTTTTTATTTTATCTATTTAGGTTTGTTTGAAACAGGGTTTCTCTGTGTAGCCCTGGCTGTCCTGGAACTTGCTCTGTAGACCAGGCTGTCCTCGAACTCAGAGATCCACTTGCCTCTGCCTCCCAAGTACTGGG
This sequence comes from Peromyscus eremicus, assembly GCF_949786415.1. Lineage (NCBI taxonomy): Eukaryota > Metazoa > Chordata > Mammalia > Rodentia > Cricetidae > Peromyscus > Peromyscus eremicus. The sequence continues at coordinate 159,060,523 of NC_081416.1, read as the reverse complement.
GTTAAAGGTGTATGCCACCACTAACCAGCTCAATTTATTTTTAAAACCTAAAAAAGTTCAAGTTGACTTTAAAATATTTATTAAGTCCGTAAGGTAAAGATGGGTATGGAAGTGTTTAGGAGACTGAGATAAGTGCAGAGACTATCTGGGTCAGTCTGTGGGGGGATGTGTAGGTGGGAAAGGTCATTCCAAGAATACAGGAGCAAGCACAACAGGTGTTAATAGCAAGTCCCCAGTCAGGTCAGTCAGTAGCCTTTCAATACATCCTAGCTAAGGAAAAGGCCATGAGCCTCCCCAGCAACTGTGGCTCAAACTAAAAAGACGACCAAGCTCCATCAACCAGCTTCTGAGGACTTTCTGTGGACAATCCAAGTTACTGCCTCTGCTGTTTACAAGAAAGAGAAGGATGTGAAAAAAAAAAACCAAGGGGGGGGGGTGCATAGCATCAAAATAAACACAGGGAGTTTTCTTATCCCAGGGAGATTACTCTCAGGCTAACACTCCCCAGGCACTCAGATCAGGGCTCTGGATTAGTTCATCTATACAGAGATGGCACTTTCTGCCATAGAGCCCCTCCCTCTGGGAAGGTCTCCCGCAAATCCTCTTTAAAAAAGAGGCTACAACTGAAAAATATTGTTTCTCTTTGATTCATTGAATTTAGACACCCGATACCTGAACAACGGGCTAAAATGTTACTCATGAGCCTTCTTGAAGAAGTGTTAAGTGCTGTTTTGCCACTTTGAGATACTTTATAACAACGCCGGCCGCCTCCATTGCCAACACTGTAACTACATTTCCTTCTAACTCTTCTTTGATGTTTCAACCAAACTAAAGGGACTGATCTTGAGTTCTCAAACAACCCCGGAAATAAAGGCTTCTTTCACTAGTCCAGGGAAGATGGCTGTGGATCTGCTTTCATCTCTACTTTAATAGGTCAGTGTTTCAGTTACCTTAGCCATTGAATTGTCAACTTGTTGTTATCACTAGCCTCTCATTTCCATGAGAAAAGGAGAGGAAAAAAAGTCTTTAACAAAGTAACATGAGTGTTTTTGTTATTCTGTAAAACTAAACACATAAATAAAGGCAACGGAAGGAAACTGATGGAAAGAAGCTGAATCCTGAGAACAGGGACATGGAGACCAAAAAGAAATAAGGATAAGCAGGTGGACACTGAGCTAGGACACGCAAGCAGTGCCGGGAGATCAGCATCTTGATATTCTGCTATTCAGAAAACCTGAATGACTAAGTGGGACTACAGCAAACAGCTGTTGGCTCATGTTCTCCCCTTCAACATACCAGCAGCAGCAGCAGCAGCAGCAGCAGCAGCAAGGCACTTTTTTTTGTCTAATATCTGGTCAAAGGCTTGTGCAATTCCCAGCACACTATAAATCAGATGGCAAAAGCCTAGAGTGTTCATCTCAACAGCCTAAACTTCCTTGGGCCTTCCCAAACTGATGCTTTCTTGGCTCCCTCCTCTTGGCTGTCATCTGCTAGACAGCACTGCCAGATAACCTGTACTACGCACTCACTTAACTCTGGAAAGGCCGCTAGACGTCTGCACTCAGGAGGCAGAGGCAGGTGGATCTCTGTGAGTTCGAGGCCAGCCTGGGCTACAGCGCGAGATCCAGGAAAGGCGCCAAAGCTACACAGAGAAACCCTGTCTCAAAAAACCAAAAAAAAAAAAAAAAAAAAAAAAGCCATTAAGTGTATGTTGAAATGGCAGTACTCTCCTTACCTGCCTGTTAGGGTTAGACTTGGAATCCAAGACTAGGCCCTGCTCCCCTGGCCGGGTGATAAAGTGAATATGTTGAATGTGAGACTGTATTTTAACTGATCTCCCTGCTAGCCTCTCCCTTGGATAGGAAGACAAAGTATCACAGCCTCACTTCCTGGTGGACCTTTTGTTGCTTTTTTGTTTTTGTTTTTTTTTAAAGACAGGGTCTTGCTATGTAGCCCTAATAGGCCTGAAACTCATGTAGACTGGCCATGAATTAATTTATAATCCTCCTGACTCTGCCTCCAGTGAGCTGATATTACAAATGTTGTGCCACCATGCCCAGCTAGAGTCTTACTAAACAACCCAGGCTTGCTTGAATATGTTAGGTCACTCCAACTCTCAATGATCCTCCTGCCTCAGTATTCCAAATGCTGAGATTACAAGCATGTGCTGTGTGTTGTACTCTCCTGGGTTGTTTTTTCTAACACTTTCACCCAACTTTCCCCGCAAGGCCAAGCAATTGGCTGCCACTAAATGAAAGCTTTTAGTATGACTTCTAAATGGAGAATGAGTCAGTTCCAAAGAAGCCTCCCAGTTGGTCTCAAAAGCTGGAACCAGAGAGGGTGTTGCAAACGGTAAAAAGACAACCCCTAGTCCACACCCTAGACTGCCTAGGATTAGGTGAAGTGATAGATGCCACTCTAGGGCCACAACCAGATCTCAACTCTCAATTAGGTGTGAAGAGGCCTACCCTCCCAGCAACTTTCCATTTCTTTTTCTTGCTTTTTGAACTAGGGTCATGCCATACTGCCCACGCTGGCAAGCCCTGAACTTGAGATCTGCCTGACTCAAGATCCTGAGTGCTGGGCTTACAGGAGAACACACATTTTCCAGGAGGGTCGAAGGAACAGGATACTGGCAGCTGAGGTGTTTCCTCCTCTCTTCTCCCAAGAGGGAACACAGCATATACTCATCCAGCTCATATACTCTTGTTTCCAGAGGACAACACAGTTTGGTTACCTCTTTTTTTTTCTTTCTGGTAAGTATGTTATTCAATTTTGAAAGCTGCTAAGGAGCTGTTAGTCTTAGCCAGCTCCTTAGAGAGGTGCAATTTGAGTAATGGAGCAAAATACCAGATGGCTACTTTGGGGTCCAAAATAAAAATGCGCGCATGCACGGGGTGGGGGAGTGACTTACAGAAAACAAAACACTATCAGAACTTTCAAATAATTAACTCACATTTAACACAGGCTGAGACAAAGGTCAGGGTCTAACCCCTAGGTCCGTAAACAATGGCATGCCAATGAACACTCAAGCTCAGAACAAGGCGTTTCCTCTTGTTGTGAAGAGGTTTGGGGGTAACTCTCCATAGGAGCGGGGGATGTTACCGAAGCCACTTTAGGAAAGTGGTCTACAGCCACACCATCCTAAGCGTCGGGTCTGATTAGTACTTGGATGGGACAAACTAGGAAAGGGAACTAGGGACTCTTAATTGCTCAAGAGTTTGCTTACAGGTCAGTAGTTCTAAGCTATTCAGGAGACTGAGGCGCAGTGATTCAGGGACAGCCTGGATATAAACCTAGACTAAAACCTAAAACAGTAATACTAAAACCTTTGAAAGACTAGATCAGCCCCCCATCCTCCCACAGCGTTCAAGGCTGCCCCAAGGAACACCTGTTGCATAACCTCCGTACTGATAATACCTTGTATATAGAGGAGGCCCCTAGAATTCGGAGCAAAGGGCTTCCAGGTAAAGAACAGACACATTCTTGACTTGGCCACCTTCTGCTTCAGTCGTTCTGGCCACATAATTTCAGAGTGTGTGAACAGGTATGTCCAAGACTGTCACTCTCCTTGTGCCATGAGGACCTACCTGCCTTGGAGAGGCAGGAAAGGCAATCTGTCATTCATGTTCACAAAAGTTGCACTGGAACATGGGAAAGGCACAGCCCTAAAACAGAAGAGGAAAGTCCTAGCCATCCTGTGGGGTTGAGTTGGGGGCTCTTGCAAGAAGGAGAAAAAGCACCTATATATTCTTTTCATGACTCCTTCCCCCACAGCACCATGCAGGACAGGGAGCAGAGGTGAAGCAATACTTTTCCCCTAAAGGACAGCTAAGTGTAAATATTTGCTGGAGTGGGTTATAAAGCAAGCGCATTAGAGCCAGGCCCTTACAGAGCCATGGAAGCAACTGCAGTCAAAGGACACTACAAGCCACCCCGGTCCTCAACCTTTCCTGGATGGAAAGGAAGGAACCAGGAAGGAGCCTAGCAACGGGTTCTGGTGTGTTCTGGTTCCTGCCAGGGCCTGAATGCACACCAGCCTCACCATGCAGGCTCTTAAACATACACCCTTGCTGCCTGAAGAGTGGGATAGAAAAATAGAGGCACCAGAGGTTGGCAAAAGATGTGAAAGGAGGCTGCCCCACTCCTATCACCTAAGGAAAACGGGGTTTGTGTGTGTGTGTGTGTGTGTGTGTGTGTGTGTGTGTGTGTGTGGCACATGTTCCTAAACATTAGAAAAGAAAGATCCAAGACGTTCTCAAAATCGATGCTGTGATCCAGTTTCCTTCCAACCTTCCAAGTCTTTCGGCAACTTTCAACCTTTTCCAATCTGGCATGGCCTTCAGCAATAAATTATTATTATTATTATTATTATTATTATTATTATTATTATTATTGGTTTTTCGAGACAGGGTTTCTCTGTATAGCTTTGCGCCTTTTCCTGGAACTCGCTTTGGAGACCAGGCTGGCCTCGAACTCACAAAGATCCGCCTGGCTCTGCCTCCCGGGTGCTGGGATTAAAGGCGTGCGCCACCACCGCCCGGCCGGCAATAAAATATTGTTGGGATCCAGACTAGATATCCCCTTCCTTCCAATACACCCACTCTTTCATCAGTTATCGCAATACACCCACTCTTAGGTAAAAAGGTACTAAGACACCACCCTTACACCACTGCTACCTTCCACCCGTTATGACTGAGCCAAGGTGACACCAGGCCCCACCTCAGGCTACCCAAGCACAACACATCCTTCCACCATTGCCCCTCCAGACTGGGTGACTAGGCCCAGCCACAGAGCACCAACTCCTTGGAGTCTGCCCCTGGGGCGGGAGGGGGGGGTGGTCTAGGAAATGTCACCAAACCGGCTCTCTCCCACATCCTCAGGGCCCGCTCCCAGCGTCCAACTTCAAGCACATCCCCTTTGCAGAGTCACCACAAGCACCCTTCTGATCCCCTCCCATTTTACAAACGACATTACCCTAAGAGATCAAGGGTAAGTTACAAATCTGCAAAGAAAGTCTCAACCTCTAGAATGCATTAAATTGCTTCTAATTTCAATTACCTCCCACCCGCTTCACACACTTGTGAACCACCTCCACATTCTCACCCACTCAACACACCCTTCTTCAGCTCTTCCTGCACACACTCACACCCTCTCTCTCATCAGAGCTTCCCTCTCGACCACATTAGATCACAGTCCCCCAACACATCACCACCCCGGCCTACCCTGACCTCTCCTTGCCACTGTGGCTTCCCTTTTACACTGCTTCCACACTCCAATGTACCATCAGAAAATACTGGTTCAGTATCCCCTACCTACCCCCCTTCCCATCAAAAGACACTATTCTCCCTGAGCACTCACTTTCCCCTCACAGAATTAAACCCCCTATTTTCCACAAGCTCTACATCGGACCCCGGGCCTTTAGAATCAGACTTCCACTATCCTCCATTCCAGCTCCCACTGTCTTCACCAGCCTTACCCTTACTGGACTACATTTCCCTCGTGCACCGGGAACTCGCTCCTGCTTCACCACCTCTCCCTTCTTCAAAGCACCCACAAACACCTCGGTATTCCTGTCGGGCCTCTCCATCAACTCCATGTAGGCTCCTTATCGTCCAAGCATCTTTTCCTTTTACAACAGGGAACCCTCAGTAAATCTCACCCGATTCACAAATAGCTTGCTCCTAGGCCCCTCAAAAACAAACAAACAAAAAGACACCTCCCTTCTCAGACCCCTGGTCCCACCAGACCATCAACATCCCTAGCCAGACTCCCTGGTCCTGCTAGCCTTCTCGAGACTCCACAATCCTCTCCTTAGTCCCCCTTCTTTACCTTCCCTGATTCTTCATTTCCTCTAGAAAACACACGCACGCACACAGGCTTCCCGCAATTCCAATCTCTGACCCTGCAATCCCGCCTTAAACCCCGTTCTATTTCAATCTCACGAATCATCATCTCGGTTGCTCCAGTTCCCCGCCCAGCCTTCCACAGCCTTCGACAGGTTTCCCGTGTCTAATACCTAGCCGCCACCTTTTTTTTTTTTTTCCTCCAGAATGCCAAATGCTTCCTCAACCTCTGCTATCCCTCTCCGGGACTCCAAATCCCTTCCCGGTCCCGCCAATTGTTTCTCAGGATTCCCCCCCCTCCCGCGCCCCCACCTTCCGCCCTTCCCCCCCCCCCCCCCCCCGACCCACCGCGCAGGACGCCACCCAGCCCGGCCCGCGCACCTTGCGCTGCTGCTTCTCCCAGGCCGGGTCCAACAGCAGGTCCCGGTCCCAGTCATCCTCCTGGGCCATGTAGTCGCCCATGCCGCCGCCGCCGCCCGCGCCATTGCCGCCGCTGCTCGGGCCGTACTGGTACGCCTGGTTCGCCGCGTGGTAGTCCACCATACCGCTGCCTTTCGCTAACCCGCCAGCCGGTCCGCTCCCGCCTCAGCTCCCGCCCCTGTGCCGGAGCCTCCGACTCGGCCGCCGCTTCAGCTGCTTTCAGCCCGCCCAAGACTGACGCCTGCGCAGTACACTCGCGACGCCTGCGCACTGAGCCGCCGCCGCCGCCGCCCTCCCGCGCGCGCGCACCTGAGACGCCGAGCTAGACACCGGGCGTTCGGCGCCTGCGCAGAACGCACCTCCGGCGGCCCGCCTAGCGTGGGAGCCCAGGCGCTTCTCTCGCGTGAACGCGCGCGTCACCCCCGCCCCTCCAGGGTGGGCGGGCCCAATTCATGAATGATTCATAAGGCGGGGCTCCTCATCCGGCTTTAACGTGTTTCGGGCTGGAATGCCTTCCCATTCGGCCATTCAGAGGTAATCAAGATTTATCGGCTGCCTACTGTGTGCGAGACCGCGTTTTATGCCTTGGGACTAAAGAAGTCAGAAAAAGTCCCTCATGACACTATCTCCTAGAAGCTCTGCATGATGGCACAAGGGGCCTCTATGCTCAGGCCGCTGAGACTGGAGGACAGGTAGCATGTTTGGGGCCAGCGTGGGTTACATAGGGAGACCCCTGTCTGAAATAAATGGTCGACTTAAAGCTGGCCATGGTGACAAACACCTGTAATTCCAGCACTTGGGAGGTGTGGGCAGGAGGATCAGAAATTCAAGGCCAGACTTGGCTACAGCAAGTTTGAATCTAGCCTGGGCTACATGAGGACCCTGTCCCCCCCAAAAAAAACGTAAATAAAAGAAACTCTAGAATGGGCTGGACTACACAGTAGGTTTTATGGAAAAGGTAGATATTTAAAGAAAACTTTCAAAGGATTCACAAAATAGACATGGAGTTAGGTTAGGTTGGGATAGATAGCAGCTAGCTGGGAAAGCAGAGGATCTTTTTGGACTTGCCCATCTTCATTGGACAAACACTGAACTGTAGCTGGAGAATTTTTCTCCAGCTCCCACCACCAAGTCCCGCCAGTCCCAGAGCCCACTTATAAAATAAACACATAGACTCTTACATTATTTAAACTGCTTGGCCATTAGCTCAGGCCTGTTATTGTCTAGCTCTTACTCTTATATTTAGCCCATTTCTATTAATCTTTACTTTGCCACATGGCTCATGGCTTACTGGTACCTTACATCTTCCTTGTCCTGATGGCGGCTCCCTCTCACTCCGCCTTCCACTCCCAGAATTCTTTTCCTTGTCCCGCCTATACTTCCTGCCTAGCCAATGGCCAATCAGTGATTTATTTACTGACCAATCAGCAACACACTTGACATACAGACCATCCCACAGCACTTCCCCTTTTCTTTTCTTAAAAAGGAAGGTTTTAACTTTAACATAGTAAAATTACATATAACAAAACAATTATCAAGCAAGAATTACAGTTACAATATTAAAGAAGAGATCCTATCTATCTTATATTTGTAAGTTTAAGGTTTTATATCTAACTTATCTTTTATTATAACTAAGGAAAATTGTAAGTATCTAGTCTTTAACCACATCAAAGACCTCAGAAGGATATACTACTACCTGAGAAATGGAGAAGGATATAAGCAACTTTTAGGAGTCTTGTAGGGTAGACAGAGACAGCTGGCAGCCTGGACAGTCATTCAAAGTTCTCTTGTAAAGTTGGGGCATCTGTCTTCAGCCCACAGGCCTAGAGTCTCTTATTTACTTTTCTCTGTGTCTTGTAGAATGTCTGGCAGTTTTCTCTGCAAAGCAGGAACCTGAAGGACCATTTTGTCAAGCAAAGTTCAGTGGTCACCTTCTTATGGGTCCTGCATGTCCAGTTGATCAAGCAGTCCAGGCAAGAACAGTTTCTTGCCCAAATGGCTATTTTTGTCAAGGTGAAGATAAACTCCATATGGAGTGTCTTCGATGCCCATACTCCTCTCTGAAGTAAATCGGTGATGTCAGGAGCAGACATGTCTCATTGTCCAGAAAGTCTAAATTTTTTTAAAAGATTTTAAATGCCATATTCTGTAGGTCTTTGAAGTGTTTGAAGACTACTTATCTATCTGAAATATATCTATGTATACCTAGAAGACTTAACTAACATGGCTACAAATATGATTATCATAGATGACTAACTATTAATCTATTTTTTAATTATCCATTACAATTTTAAATGAGTTACATAAACATAATACCTCAAACAAGAATAGAAATATATACAGTATAACAAAATTAAGTTTAAATTTGTATCAATAAACTAAAATCTATAGCAATGTAAAACATTTTTTTTTTTTTAAAGATTTATTTATTATGTATACAGCATGTATGACTGCAGTCCAGAAGAGGGCACCAGATCTCATTACAGATGGTTGTGAGCCACCATGTGGTTGCTGGGAATTGAACTCAGGACCTCTGGAAGAGCAGTCAGTGCTCTTAACCTCTGAGCCATCTCTCCAGCCCCATGTAAAACATTTTAAACAAGTTGTTACTCTTTAAAAGTAGGTTCATTAATCTACCCTTTCATCCTATCATATCTAAACTATCCCCCTTTTTGTTTTAGAAAGAGATTGTATTTATAATCAACCTGATTTAAATAAAAATATTGGTTTTTCTCTGTCCCACACCAGAGGGCTCTTCTGATTTGGGACACAAGAATCTCTTAACCATTTTTTTTTTTTTTGAGCAATATGTCTGGGTTTAGAGGGGGAGTGAGCCAATTCCATCTCTAAAGCCAGCTTGGTATATTTGGGAATTTGGGCGTAGCTTCTCTTACTACTTCCTGCTGGAGGGGGGCGCTGTATCTTATGGGGACATAAAGAAAATTTTAGGATCATGGAGTAGTCCGTGAGGCTGTATCGTCTGAGCCAGTTGCCTTGGAACCATTCTGGATGTTGAGTCATCTGGGCCATGGTGTCATTGGAGACCTTTCAGGGGGTCTTGGCTGGTCAAACCTGATGTATCTTAATCTGGAACAAATCCATAGTCTCTGGCTTTCTGTGGAAACAAAAGCAGAGACTCTTTTCCAAAGCAACATATCCTTATATCCAAATTTTGAAGTCAAGGTACCTTTAAAATATACATTTTGGCATAACTCAACAGCTTTTACAATCAAATGTTTTTCTGCAGTTACGAATATCAAAGAGAACATAATCCAGATTCTCTGTGTGGTAGCCATCTTTACATGGCTTATTTTTTTATATTAGCTTGAGCCTATTGCTTTAAACTGTAGCCTTCTAAGCCTGAAACGGCACTGGCGCTGTGGCTGCTGGTTCCGCCCACTTCAGCTTCCCAACATGGCGGTAGTCCGTTTTCCGCCAGCTCTGGGAGCCATCAACTCTCAGAAACAGTGGGTCTATGCTTCTATCAAAGCAGCGTGTAGCGCAGAAACCTCTTTTTTTTTTTTGTTTTGTTTTGTTTTGTTTTGTGCTAGCAAAGGCTAAATTCACCACATAGCTTAATGTGCCATTCGCAGAGGCCTCATTCCCGCCATACGGCAGGCAGGTCGAGCACGCACGCTAGGAACCCGCCAGTAGCTCAAACCGGCAGCTGCCGCTCATTTGAGAGAGACAATTAGGAAGCTGTTTTTAGCTCCGTTTTAGAATCTTTTTTCTAAGTTTTTAGGTGGAAACTCTTGCCACCACGTTGGACGCCATTTGTAGCTGGAGAATTTTTCTCCAGCTCCCGCCACCAAGTCCCGCCAGTCCCAGAGCCCACTTATAAAATAAACACATAGACTCTTACATTATTTAAACTGCTTGGCCATTAGCTCAGGCCTGTTATTGTCTAGCTCTTACTCTTATATTTAGCCCATTTCTATTAATCTTTACTTTGCCACATGGCTCATGGCTTACTGGTACCTTACATCTTCCTTGTCCTGATGGCGGCTCCCTCTCACTCCGCCTTCCACTCCCAGAATTCTTTTCCTTGTCCCGCCTATACTTCCTGCCTAGCCAATGGCCAATCAGTGATTTATTTACTGACCAATCAGCAACACACTTGACATACAGACCATCCCACAGCACTGAACAACTACTATGTGCAGGCACTGGCCATCTAGGGGCAAAAAGATAAGCCACATCAATTATCAAATGGCTAGCCTTGTAGTGGAGATGGGCAACAATAAGACACGTGATCCCAGCAATGAGGACACAGAGCAAAAGCACTGGTCAAAGCCAGCCTGGTCTACAGAACGAGTTCCAGGACAGCCAGGGCTACAAAGAGGAACCCTGTCTCCAAAACCCAAAAAAGGAAGAAAAGAAACACATATGGAAAAACAATAGTGCTGCATTCACAGGCGTCTTAAATCTGACATCCAAGCGGGGTTGTGCAGGTCATCTCCATCTTTAAAGAGAGCTCCGTGCTTCCTCCTCACATACAGGGTTTCTTCTTCTTCTTTTTTTTTTTTTTTTTTTTTTTTTTTTTGGTTTTTCGAGACAGGGTTTCTCTGTGTAGCTTTGCTCCTCTCCTGGAACTCGCTTTGGAGACCAGGCTGGCCTCGAACTCACAGAGATCTGCCTGGCTCTGCCTCCCGAGTGCTGGGATTAAAGGCGCCACCACCACCAGGCCAGTGTTTCTTCAAAAGAGGCAGTCAGCATCTGCCAAGCCAGCTGCCTAACCCCTGCTTCCTGCTGTCTTCTGCCTCCAGCCCCACAGTTTGTCGTTGTTTGGGTTTGTTTTCATTACTTATTCATTGTGGGGGGCAGGGGTGCATGTGTCACACGTGGAGGTCAGAGTTGGTCCTCTGCATCTACCACTGGGGTGTCCTGGGGATCAAACTCAGGTTGTCAGGATTGGCCAGGAGTGCCTTTACCAGCGGAAGCATTTTGAGGTGTTGGTTTTGTTCTGTTGAAGACAGGGTCTTATGTAGCCGAGTCTGGCCACTGACTCACTATGTAGCAGATGACCGTCAACCAATAATACACCTACCGCCACCTCCCAAATTCTGGAGCGTCCTGTTTCTTTCCTCCCTCCCTTCCCCTCCCCCTCTGTCTTTTTTTTTTTTTTCCTACTATCTAGTCCTGGCTAGTGTGGAACAGCCCCAGCCTCTGAGTGAGCGCGCGGCTGGATCAGCCAGACTGCCCACACCTGAGTAAGACGGTGGCCCTCCCTGTTCTGCTCAGAACCCTGTGTGCCTCCACACTTAGAAGTCAAGGTCAGGGAAACCGGACAGGTTCCCAGGGGTTGCTTTCTCCTGGTCTAGGCCAGCCTTTATTAGCAATTTAAAAAAATTGTATTAATTAAAACTCGGTGTGATGGCTCAGCAGGTAAAAGTACTTGTGGCCAAGCCTGACAACCATAGTTAAATCCCTGAGACACATAAGGTAGAAGAACCATCTCCCAGAAGTTGTCTTCTGACTTCTACATGTCAAAATGAAATGGAATAATTTCATTTGTTTTGGTTTGATTTTTTTGAGAAAAGGGTTTCTCTGTATCCCTGGCTGTCCTGGAACTTGCACTGTAGACCAGGCTGGCCTTGAACTCACAGAGATCCATCTGCCTCTGCCTCCCAAGTACTGGGATTAAAAGTGTATGCCTCCATTGCCTGGCCTCTAGTCACCCTCCCAGCTCTCCTCTTTTACCGATTGGAATCCTGGGTGGGACCTTCAGGCTGGGCCGTGTTGCCTACTACCCCTTTTCTCTTGTGGAATTTTTTTTTTTTTTTCCTGACCTGGAGATTAAAGTGAAGACCTGCCAGACAAGCCCTCTGCCAACGAACCATATCCCCAGCACCCTCCCCCTCCCTTCTTTTTGTTTTTACTTTGTATTTTGAGACAGAGTCTCACTAAGTTGCCCACACTGCCTGGGATGGTCCTGCTGCAGCCTCCCAGGGTAGCTGCACCACCAGACCTCTTCGTCTGAAAAAATATACATTTGTCTTTCTGAGTCTGGCTTATTTCATTTAACATGAGTTTCACTCCACGTTTTCTTACAAGTGGAAATTTTGTTCTTTATACTAGCATAGCTTTTAAAATAGTAAGAGTGTATATTTAGTAAGAGTGAAAAGGCCGGGCATCGGTGGCGCACGCCTTTAATCCCAGCACTTGGGAGGCAGAGGCAGGCGGATCTCTGTGAATTCAAGGCCAGCCTGGTCTGCAGAGTGAGATCCAGGACAGGCACCAAAACTACACGGAGAAACCCTGTCTCAAAAAACCAGAACCAAAAATAACCCCCCCCCCCAAAAAAAAAGAGTGACAGTCTTGGGGTTTCAGCGAGGCCCAGAAAGTCCTCCACATCTGGGTCTCTGTTTTCCCTAAGCTTACCTGCCACCCTCCCGCTAGCTTGCTGGGTTCCTTGCTCCTGCCTCCTGCCCGAATGATCCTAAACCTCCAAGGCCTTTGCACACAGTAAAATGTCGTCTCTGTACTTTCCCCACATTCCGAATCCCTATGACTCATGGCCTCCTCTCCTGCAGATCTCAGCTGTTCCAAAAGCCTGTCCCTGACCACTTTAAATAAAATAGCATTCTGGGCTGGAAGAGTGGAGGAGTGTTTTGTTGGAGTTCACCAGAGAGGGATGGGGGTGTGCCTCAGTGGTGGAGCAAGCGGTTGCCTAGAACCCAGTAGTGAGGATTTGGAAGCATGGCTCAGTGGTAGAGTGCTTAACTAGAGTCCACTGGTGAGGGTCTAGGGGCGTGGCCTACTGGTGGACGGCTCACCTAGTTTCCATCCAGACATCTGTTGAACAAAAACTGCCTCCTGCACTTTGTCCATAATACTTTTCACCGTTTAACATTGTTGATTCATTGCAGTTCTATGTCTTGGCTGTTTCTTTCCCAAAAATAGCAACCCACAAGGGAGGGAAGGGAACCTTTGCTTCAGATTCTGTTCTAGCCCTGGCCTCTGAAGCAGTGTCCAGCACGCAGAGGAAACTTACTAAGTCCTAAGAGAATGAATGAATAGGCTCAAACCCACGAGGAGAGGCAGGTGTGGTAACTCAGGCCTGCAGCACACACACACACACACACACACACACACAGTTTCGAGACAGGGTTTCTCTGTGTAGCTTTTGGAGCCTGTCCTGGAACTCACTTTGTAGACCAGGCTGGCCTTGAACTCAGAGATTCATCCGCATGCCTTTGCCTCCCGAGTGCTGGGATTAAAGGTGTGCGCCACCACCGCCTGGACTTTTTAATGAGAAAGTTACAATGGTGCTTTCAGCAGTGGGGGGCTGCTGTAGGAGAGGAACATGCTGTCAGGGTCTGGGAAAAGGAGAGAATAGAAGGACTGGGACCAGTCCCCTACAGCACTGTCATGAATCTTACTTTGTTGGGAAAAACAGGGTGTCCCCTAGGTTTGGGATCTGAGCAAAGGAGAAGTGTGAGGACTTCACTGAAGGACACCCATGGCAAAAACACCAATGCACATAAAGCAAAAATAAATAAATTTAAAAAAAAAAGAGCCAAGTCTGCTGAGGGTCTCCTTAAGTAAGTACAGCCGCTGTTTCTTTGGATTGACTTATTGTGTTTGCCTACATACATGTACATGTACCATGTGCATGCCCGGGTGCCCTCAGAGGACAGAAGGGAGCAGGATGCCCTGGAACTAGTTATAAAGTACTGTGAGCTACCACGTGGGTTCTAAGAACTGGACCCAGGTTCTCTACAAGAGCAGCAAGCGCCCTTAATCACTGAGATCTCTCTCCAACACATTTTCCCTTTGAGACAGAATCTTACCAGGTACCCCTGGCTGGCCTGGAACACACAGAGATCCACCTGCCTCTGCCTCCAGAGTGCTGGGATTAAAGGCGTGCGCCACCACACCCAGCACAAAACTACTCTAGATTTGAAGACAGCAATGGCTGTTATGCCTAGTAGTCAGCTTTCCACAATCCAAGATCTCCCTCTGCATCCCAGGCTGATCTTGAATTCCAAGCAGTCCTCCTGCCTCTGCCTCCAGAATGCCAGGAAATCATGGCTGACCCAGTATTCCTTCTTAACACTGTAAATCTACTGAGAGGATGGTCTCCCAGGGTGGGAGCAGACTAGAATGTCACAGGTGACTAGAGAAACAGCTTGAAGACTCTCCGGCCATTAAACCAAAGCACACAAGTGAACTTACACCCACAGCCATTAGTCTGAGTTTGAACTCAGTCTTCAGTCAGAGCCAGTCTGAAAGCAGGGTAAGATGTGGCTGTCGAGGGACAAAAGGTCATGTCTCCTCCTGCTCAACAGCTACGGCCAGTTGCATCCCACACAAAAGCATGTTCACCAAGTGGATGCCTGCTTGTCATCCCCACCCAGAGATGTCTCCTTGACTCGTACAAGATGGCTGGCGGGTGGGGCAGCATACCAGGCCTCCCTCCCTCCCTCCGCACCTCAGAGCTGACTTTCGAACAGCAGTCATTCATTTGTTCTGTCCCCGGGGTTAGGAGGATCCAGTTCCTGGTGCTTACTCAAGTAGGTCTGGAGGCCAGAGCAAAGGGTGCGCGCCCCACCCAGGTTCACCAGGACAGGACTCTCCTAGGAATGTTGGGTGAGTGCTGGCGACAGGGAAGGTGAACAGGCAATCAATCCACTCACTGCTCTGACAGATGGGGCCCCAAGGGAGACGGGAGTGGCCAAGGCAGAACATTTACTGGGTCATTTTATCTCCATTGACTTCACCCCTGACCCTGCGCACACTGAAATCACCTGCTCAAGGTCACTTGGCCAGAATACCCGGAATGTTTTAGGTGTGACATGAACTGGGTAGCTGGGAGGATCGCTGACTCGCAGGCAGTCTGGTAACCTTTGCGACCAGAATGGCACCAAAGGCCAGCCAACAACCGTGGTGACAGATGTTCAGTCTGAAATGAACAATGTCTCCCGATTCGTTTTTCTTTGGTGAACAAGGAGTTTTGGACTACTGAAAGGAGCAGGTAAAGGGCTGTCAGAGGACCAGGGGCAAACCACTTAAGACTGTCAAGTGTGGCAGATGTGCACACATGTACACAGTGAGGTCAGCCTCCCAAGGGCTGGGATTACAGGTACGTTCTTTGTGAGGCTGGGGACTGAACCCAACTGAACTACAGCTGTAGTCCCAAAATTAAATCTGAGTCTCTCCCTTAACCTAGAGCTCACCAATCCGGCTAGACAGGCAGCCAGCAAGCCTCAGGGGACCTCCTGTCTGAGCCCCCCGAGTGGTACGTACCCCACGTTTATTTGAGCAGCAAGTTTATGGACTGAGCCCTCCACCCGCCTTTAAAGACAGGGTCTGATGTAGCCAAGAGTAGCTTTTAACCCTCGATCTTCCTGCCTGCACCTCCCAAGTGCTGGGACTGGCAGACTACCACTCCCAGCCTGGCACTGGCCAGATGCAACCCCAACCCCACCTCTGCCAGCTGAGAAAGTACCACACTCTCCTTTCTAGATGAGGACACCATGATCGGAAGTAGGGTGACTTGTCAAGGACACAGAGCCTCCTCTCCTCTCTCATGAGCCCAGGGGCCCAGGGTGGCGACTCCCCAAGCCATTCACCCTCCTCAGCCTACCTCATGCTGGGCTGACTCACAGGTCAGGAAGGAGGGGCAGGGAAAGGCCACAGGGGAGGCAAAGGAGGAAGTGGAAGGGAGAGGCATGGGGACGCCCAAGAAGAGGGAAGGGCCTCGGCTCTGAGGGCAGAGGCAGGAGACAGCAGGGTGGTGTGAACAAGCCTTTATTCAACGCACGCAGTTACTGGGAGGAGGCCATGATGCTGGACACACCTGTTGAGAAGGAGAAAACAGGGTAAATTTGGGAAGAGGAGGAGAGTCACCTTCTAGGGAGACGATGTCCTTCAGGGTCAGGTCACAACCACAAAAGCAGTTTGCTGCTGTAGTTTAGTGGTCTTGGACATGTTACTTAATAGCTCTGTACCTCAGTTTCCCCATCTGTATAAAGCATCTATCTCATAGGAATACAGAGTTAAAGTGCTTGAACACGTGTCTGGTACTAAGCATTGTGTGCATTTAACAACGCTGGCCTGGCCTGTAGCTCTCTACTGCAGACAGAACCTTCCATGGAATTCTGAGACGCACATATGATGAGCACTGCCTGTAGAGGTCAGGGCGCCCAGTGTGGACACGACACAGCTCACTGCTGCTCACCTTGGTGTCAGTCTCTAGAGTCAAAGCTGGGAGACCAGGGAGGGAACCCTTTCCTCCTTTCGTGACATTCACTCACCAGACGGAAGAGTGAGGCAGGGTACCTAGCTAAATGCCTGTATCACTTCAAAAGTCTTAGTTATTACTTATTGATTTAAAGACAGTAGTGTACTAGATAGTCCAGGCTGGCCTCCTGCTTCCTGAGTGCTGAGACCAAAGACACGTGTTGCCACACCTGCTTTGTGTTCTCTTTGGGTAAGTCTGTTTACTCAAAGCGTGACGGGGACAGCGGTCACCGACACTCACCGTGCCTGGCCCTTGGCTGAGTGCCCTACAAGAAGATCTCCTTTCACACTGCCCCTTCCGGGAGGCAGGCACCATGCCATTTCTATTGGTTTCCAAGTTAGAGTGAGAAACTCTCTTACGGGAGGACCAAATGACTCACGCATAAAGAACCACAGGCTCTGTCATAACTGGTACACTGTCACTTGCCTTTCTACGAGAAACTGAGGCACAGAGAAGCAAGACTAGCCTCGCACAGGCAGCCTTGAGCAGGGGATGGGAACACCCTGCCAGGCCCTTCACTGGTCCTCCCTGGGCCAGCAGCCTGTTCTCTGAGGGTACCATGTTTCCCCACAGCCTGCGGCCCCAGGCCACTCACTGTCAAAGTCAATCTTCTCCACGATGTTCTTGGGCTTAATGCTCTCCTCCTGGCTGCAGATGAAGATCTGCCCGGACTCGTCCGCGCTCCAGCCATACTTGCTCATCCACACTTTAAGCTGGTTGTCTGCAGGGTGGAGATGTTAGAGGCAGGGAAATCGGGGCTCGCCAAGCCAGGCCCCCTTTGACCAAGTGCTCTAGGCAACTCCGGCCTTTAGGGCAAAGCCTGACTTCTGGGGGTCATTCTCCACTTTGCCACCAGGGGGTGCCACTAGCCTTTTTTTTTTTTCCTTTCCCCCCCTTTCCTTCTTCTTGGTTTTCTGGGACAGGGCTTCTCTGTGTAGCTTTGGTGCCTGTCCTAGAACTTGTTCTGTAGCCCAGGCTGGCCTTGAACTCAGAGATGCACCTGCCTCTGCCTCTCAAGTGCTGGGATCAAAGGCACTCGAGAGCCACCACTGCCTGGCCTGCCACCAGCCTTAGTATCTTAGTCACATAGGGTTTTTGTTCTTAAATTTTTTTCAGCTTTTTTTTTTTTTTTTTAAAGATTTATTTATTATGTAAACAGTGTATTCCCTGCAGGCTAGAAGAGGGCACCAAGTCTCATCACAGGTGGTTGTGAGCCACCATGTGGTTGCTGGGAATTGAACTCAGGACCTTTGGAAGAGCAGTTGGTGCTCTCAACCACTGAGCCATCTCTCCAGCCCTTGTTCTTTCATTTTTGAGACAGGGTTTTTCGTAGCCCAAGCTGGCTTGGAACCATGTGGCTGAGGATGACTTCAACCTCTAATCCTCCTGCCTCTTTCCCAAGTACTGGGATTATAGAGTGTGTGCCCCAGGCTCAGTTTCCTTTGTTGCCAGCATTTATTCATTCATTCATTCATTCATGTATGTGCATTGGTGTTTTGCCTGCATGTATGTCTGTGTGAGGGTGTTGGATCCTGGAGTTACAGACAGGTGTGAGCTGCCATATGGGTGCTGGGAACTGAACTGGGATCCTCTGGAAGAGCAGTTAGTGCTCTTAACCACTGAGCCACCTCTCCAGCCTCTTCCCTTGGTTTCTTAACATTCCTTTCTATTTCTTTTAAAAAACATTTATTTTACTTATGTGTGAGTACAAGTGTGAATGTGCACAGGTGTTCCTGGGCCAGAGAGTACACTGAATTTCTTGCTGCTTGTGAACCACCAACCATGGATGCTGGGATCCTGAAACTGTCTTCGAGACTGAGTAGCAAATGTTCTCAACTGCTGGACCCTCTCCAGCCCCCATGCGTCTTTTTGCAAATGTTTTTTGGTTGGGAGGGACCTTTCAAGTGCCCCTGACCAAGGCTGACCCCTGCCCAGAGCCTTCCTATGTTCTCTGTCACTCCAGAGCAAAGGCCACGAGAAGTCCTCCCAGGACCCCCATGACCACAAGGAAAGTTGCCTTCTCGCCCGGTCATGCTGCTCTGTTCCATGGCACACAGGCCACCAGCACACATGACAGGCAGGCTCCTGCCATAGGATGACACATCCTTTCTTCTCAGCGTGCCCACCTCCAGACACTGGGGCCCCGCCAAAGGCTGTCCCTCTAGAGCAGCTTCATTGCCCTTTGCAGTACCAACTACTACAAAATGCAAGCATCTTGTCTGCTTTGCTCCATCTGTGAAAAGGTCTGAGCTCCTGGCGTCACTGCCACAACCAGCATCAGGACCACTGTCTGACACAGCTAGCATTCAAGGGTCTTACTCTACAGCCCACGCCCCGGCTTCCTATTGCTGGAACTACAGGTGGACACCACACCTGGTGGGGCAGCAACTTGTTTTTGAGACAGGGTTTCACTGTGTGGAGCTGGCTGGCCTTGAACTCGGAGATTCAGAGGGCAGCATCCTACACCAAACCCTTAGCCCCTCTCTGGACCAGATAATGACCTGGAAATGGTGCACTGGGTTCCCCGGGGCTGGCTGAGGTCCCACGCCAACCCCCTGTACCTTGTCAGGCTGACACAAACAACAGTAGGCCTCACCAGTCAGATCTCCGAGCATCTCGGCAAGCAGCCAGCGGTCGATGTGCTGGTAGGTGATGCCCACCACATGGCAGATAACTGCAGGGGTCAAAACAAAGAGTGTGAGAGGTTGTCCAAACATGGCCTGCAATGGAGCTGTAGGAGGAGAATTCTCAGTGCTCGGTAGGAAATGCAGGAGAACAAGAGATCCTTCTAAATAAGGGATGTTCTTAGAATGTGCTTTTGTGCTTTTCGGGTGGAACAAATAGGAGCGGGTTTCCTCCAGATTACACACAGTTACTCATTTTTGTTATTCAAATTTTCCCAGCCTGGAGGTGGTGCATGCCTTTAACCCCAGCAGACAGGCAGAGCTCTGTGAGTTGGAGGCCAGCCTGGTCTACAGAGTGAGATCCAGGACAGGCTCCAAAGCTACACAGAGAAACCCTGTCTCAGGGGAAAAAAAAAAAAGAAAAAAGAAAGAAAAAATGTTTCCCAAGCCAGAGGTGGAGGCAGAGGCAGGTGGATCTCTGTGAGTATGAGGCCAGCCTAGTCTACAGAGTGAGATCCAGGACAGCCAGGGCTACACGGAGAAACCCTGTCTCAAAAACAAGCAAATGATTAAGATCCCAGCAGCTTATCTTTGTGACTGTAAAGGGCTTGAACTCATGTGAACTTGCTCATAGGACCTTTCATAACCTTTAAACTGTCTGATGCTCTGAATAAAGCTGGCTGTTGCCGGAGACTCTAGTCCGCCTCATTCATTGGTTCCATTCTCCCAGGTCCTCTAGAAGGACAGTGACAAGAGGCCACTTCTTAGGACTCTGCTACTACTGCCCCCTTCCCGTGGGCACCCAGACTTAAGAGGACTCACATTTTCGGACAGAGTCTTCAAAGCCAGTTATGCCTTCCAGGAGGTCCATGTTTTCATCCAGGGCTTGCTGCAGAAGGAACGATGCCCACAGTATTAACACCAGCAGTATTAACTACTGTCGGCATTCATCAGTAAGGGTGCTGACGTTCTGGAGGCTGAGGCAGGGGGATCTCAAGTTCCAGGTCAGTCTAGGTTACAACGGTAACTTTCTCAAAACCCAACCAATAAGCGAACCTACCGCTGGGTATGATGGCAATGCCTGTAATCCTGGCACTGGGATTGAAGCAAGAGGATCAGAAGTTCAAGGCCAGCCTCAGCTACATAGCAGGCTAGCCTGGGTACAGAAGATCCCTTCTTTCCTTCTTTTTTTTTTTTTTTTTTTTTTTGTTTGTTTTTCGAGACAGGGTTTCTCTGTTGCTTTGGTGCCTGTCCTGGAACTCGCTCTGTAGACCAGGCTGACCTTGAACTCACACATCCCCCGGCCTCTGCCTGCCGAGTGCTGGGATTAAAGGCGTGCACCACGGCACCATGCTACCTCCTCTCCCCTGCTTTTTTGCCGTTGGGTTTTAAATAGTCTTGCTATGTAGCAAAAGCTGACCCCAACTTTTTTTTCTAGAGATTTCAGAAGGTAACATTTTATTTTTATTTATGTGTATATGGGTGTATCTATGTGAATATGAGCACCTGTGGGTGGTTGCCCAACAAGGGTATTGGGAACCAAATTCTGGTCCTTTGCAACAACACCTACCTTTTTTTAATTAAAAAACTTAAATTACTATGTGTATGGGTGTTTTGCCTACATGTATGTCTGTGTACCATGTGCATGGCCAGTGACCACCCCTGAAGCCGGAGTGATGGATGGTTGGGAGGCGGAGCCCTAACTGCAGAGCATCTCTCCAGCCCCTGGCCTGGAACTCTATCTTCAGCCTCCTAAGAACTGGTACCTCAGGCAAGGGCCATCTGCCCAGCTTAGCCTCCCCTGGGCAGCTGCCCATATGAAGGCTGGACAGGCACAGCGCTCAGAGTGGATGAACAGAGGTCTTGTGTCCATCTCGAGGCACAGGACAAGGAGACAGGGTCAGTCTGAGCCATGTGGGCACAAGGGCTGATCTGCCAGTCCTGGCTCCATGTGAAGACAGAGACAGAGGACAGAGCCCATGACCAAGCAGGTACCACTGCTTTTGTGTGCTTGAGACAGGCTCTCATATAGCTCCGGCTGGCCTCAAGCTCTCCCTGCAGCTGGGGATGACCCTCCTCCTCCCACCTTCTAGAATTACAGATGTGCTGGTTTTATGAAGTACTGGGTGGGGGCGGCACCCAGAGCTTCCCACATGCAAGGCAATCACTCCAGCATCCAAAGGACATTACCCAGAAAGCTTGAAAGTGACAAGTCTCCAGCAGGTCCCCAAGGTACAAGATCTGTCGGATGGGCCGCTCTTCTTGCTGGCGTCAGGAAGCATTAAGGAAACAGTACAGAAACCCATGGAGGATATGGTGTGGGTCTAGGTCACCTCTCTCCACCCATCTTCTTCCATTCTCAACATCTCAAAAAATACCACCACTTGAGACAGAGACAGTGGATCTCTGTGAGTTCAAGCACAGACTGGCCTACATAGCAAGTTCCAGGCCAGCTAGGATCATATAGCAAGACCCTTACTCAAAATAAATACACGAACAAAAATAAATTAAAAATTCTGAGCCAGCAAGATGGTTCAGCAGGTAAAAATGCTTGGCATAAGCCTAATGACCCAGATCCCCGGAACCCACAGTAGACTACCCCAAGTCGTCCCTGGGCCTCCATATGCACTCTGAGACACATGAATACCACACAGCATCTGCTCAAATCCTCGGACCCCCAGTGGAAGGGGAGAACTGACTACCCCAAGTGTCCTCGGACCTCCATATGTGAGACACACATATGGAGGTACCACACAGCATCTGAGGCTGACCCAGCATCGAGCTGATCCCAGAGCAGGCACCTGGTTTTTGGAGGCATGCCCAGATCCCTTCCTCTGCCCTGCTTCCCAGCCGTCTCCCATGCTGCTGGAAGGATACATGTGCCTGGTCGATCATACATTTGCACAGAGTGAAGTCGGTGTGGGGCAGGTTGGTGAGGGCTTTCAGCAGAATCTGGGCAGTGACTGTGGTCTGAAAGAAGGCTGGGTTGAACTGGTACCTGAGAAGGAGAACAAGAGATGTAGCAGTGGTGCCATCTTGCAAAGCTGGCTGTAGTGGCATATGCCTGCAATCCTAGGACCCAGGCAGATTGCAAATTTGAGGCCAACCGGGACTATATTTATATAAATGGATAAAATGATAGCCCTTGTATGTAGAGGGTATATTTGTAATCCCAGCACTCCTACAGTCAGATAAGAAACAATCTTCTAGAAGTGTGTAGGCCAGTTAGCCTTCAAAAGAAGAAACTCAAAAAGATGGAAAGTGATGGACACGGTAGTGCCCGCCTTTAATCCCAGCACTCAGGAGGCAGAGGCAAGTGGATCTCTATGAGTTTGAGGCCAGCCTGCTCTACAGAGCGAGTTCCAGGACAGCCAGGGATATGTAAAGACCCTGTCTCAAAATAAACCCCAACCAAACAAAAAGGATGGAAAGCAAGAACTGACTGCTCACAGCTGTCCTCCACACTAGCCCTGCCACGGCAAGTGAGTGCTGCACTCACACTCATGAACAAAAAGAATAAAACAAGAGCCGGGTGGTGGTGGCGCGAGCTTTTAATCCCAGCACTCGGGAGCCAGAGCCAGGTGAATCTCTGTGAGTTCAAGGCCAGCCTGGTCTACAGAGCAAGTTCCAGGACAAGCTCCAAAGCTACACAGAGAAACCCTGTCTCGAAAAAACAAAAATAAATAAATAAAATAAAACAAATATTTATGCCAAGTAGGCATGGCAGCTTGTCTGGAATTCCACCCCCTGACCAAGCAAAGACTAGATGTGCTGGTGATTCTGGGTTCAATGAGACCCTGACTCAAGGAATAAGGTGAAGAGCGACTGAAGATGACTCCTGACACCAACTTTGGGCCTCCACATGCATGTGCACACACATTCCTCCCACAAACATGCACATACATATGCACACACATAAAAATGGAAGAAGAAAAAAGGCCACTAACCCAGTGCTGAGAGGAAGATGCTAGGAAGAGAAGAGCGTGTGCTATGTGATTACAGCTGAGCTCAAAGCAAGCAGATCTGAGCTAAGCTGATTTGGATGCAAGCAGGTGTGCAAGCAGCTGATCCAGATGCAGGAAAGCAGGTGTGTAAGTAGCTGATCTAGATGCAGGAAAGCAGGCGTGCAAGCAGCTGATCTAGATGCAGGCACCAGAAGCTCCACAGAAGTTACCTAAGGTAGGGTTTGGCGGGGCAAAGCTTGGGGCGAAGGGCCAGTGGCACTAGCAACATGGATGTTCATTTACAGTAATATGTCAGGCAACAGAATTGTTTACAGAGACAATCTTGTATGTTTTGTAGCTAATTAAAAACAAAAACAACAACAAAAAAAACCCTGCCCTGACCTCCTTGGCTTCCTAGCTTACACACCAAAGAGAAGCCACATCCTGCAGCTTGCCCGGGGCACGTGTGCACCCAGTTCCCTATCCAGAGTGGCATCCTGCTGGCTAGCTGCTGGCATGACAGTGGGGAGGAACAGACACTCACAACTTCAGGACAGCCAGGTTGGCCTCCAGATCATAGGCATTCTCCTTGGCCTGTGTCTCCACATACCGTTCCAGGGTCGCCAAGTTCTCAGGATTGTACCTGGAAGAGAATCAGGATGGGTGAACCGCCTGGCATGGTGGTACATGCCTTTCATCCCAGCACCCAGGGGGCTGAGGCAGGACAGGGGGATTGCCAAGTGTGAGGTTAGTCTGGGATGCATGGTGAAGACCTATCTCAAAAGGAAAGAGGGGCTGGGCGGTGGCAGCGCACACCTTTAATCCCAGCACTCGGGAGGCAAAGCCAGGCGGATCTCTGTGAATTCAAGGCCAGCCTGGACTACCAAGTGAGTTCCAGGAAAGGTGCAAAGCTACACAGAGAAACCCTGTCTCGAAAAACCAAAAAAAAAAAAAAACCCAAAAAGGAAAGAGGGAGATAACAAGACAAACAGACAAGGGTAAACAAAGTCAAGAACAGAGGCCAGTCCCATTATAGGGCTAAGGGGCTACCATTGTAATTTGTTAACCTGAAATCACCCTCTTCTTTCCTATAGCTTTCAATTTGGCCCTGGGGTATTCTTCCCTTTATTATCCTTTTAATAAACCTACATTCATTCGATTTTAAATAATAAAGCTAGTCCCATCCACTGCATCTACCCAGAGAGCTGACCAACTGTACATTCTCCAGTAAATCCTGCTCACAACTCAGACTTCTGGCTAGTCCGGTTGGAGCCCTGGGTCGTTTAGGATGCCTCCAACCTCGGCCAGTCTCCGCATCCTGTATGTGTGGCTGAACATCTGCTGACATCCTCTTGGATCCGCTTCTGACCCAGCTCTATTCTCTCCTGCCCTGGCCTGGCCCTGATCGCCCCTTGCTATCACTCTCTGTTGAAAGGGGTCGTCGCTCGACTGGAATGGGAACCTAAGTCCAGGAAAGTAGGACCAGTGGCTGTCTCCATCACCTCCGGTTCCCACTAGCCAAGCAGACATCAGTGAACCTTACGTTTGATGGCTGGCAAGAAGAGCAGAAAAGAGAGAGACTAAGAGACACTGAGAGCCTGTGGCGGCAGTAAAAGGAAAGTTGAGGGACGGAGGGAAACTTGGAGAACTCCACCTCTGGCTGAGCGTGGAGCCCTGGCCACCCCTGGCTGGCTCCCTGTCTTCTCCACCCCGCTTGTCCAGAGCGAACCCTCCAGCCGAGCTCAGACCTGTCGATACCCTTGAGCAACTTGCCCACGTTCGCTCTCATCTGCTCAAACATCGCCATGATCACTGTTGCCTTCTGCAGCCCCAGCTGGAGTCGAACACCCGCCCAGCGTGCAGTACCGGAGGGCCGGAAAAGAGGTACCGGAAGCGGAAGCTACATCACGCCCTCTCTCCAGCTCCTTCGGGGAGGGCGAGGGGAAAGGAGCTTCCGGCAGCCGCCTCGTCTTTCCGGCTACCACGTGATTTCTAACCAGCAGGCGTCATTTTTTGCGTGCGCATTGCTCCCACTTGAATGGAACCAACCGCGTGAGAAAAGGTTTAGTCTGCCTTACTACGCAGGCGCCGGAAGGCGGGGCTAAGCTTTTCCCGGGCCGCACAAACCTAGTGCTGAAGTTCCGGACGTGCGTGCCCCGGAGATAGTCACGGAAGGCCACGGAGTTCTCTGGACGCATGCGTAGCCGTAAACGCGAATAACCGCGCAAAGGGATCCAGCCGTCTTCTCTTTGCGTTCAGTCGGGTGCGAGGTGCTCTCTGAAGCCCTTCTTGCCCCTGAAACAGTATCCAGTTTCCTCACTATTAAGTCCCTGGCCTGTGATGCCACCGTGCTCTTCCGGGAGGCTGGGGAGGCGAATGGCTCCTGCACCTGGCGCGGTTGCCGTGACATGCTGGAGTCTCCATCGGGCTCCAGATAGGGGCTACTTACAAGCGCTCCAAGTCTGGCACAGATTCATACACTTTAGGCGCGACGCACAGGCATGTGCCTTGTGGGCAGGTGCCCAGAGCGCATTCACATTGGTACACACGGGAACCTGTGCACCTCGCAAACACCGTCGCAGGCATGCTGGAGCTGTCACTTAAGTGACACGTATGTGTCATGAGTAAACAGGCCTGTGTGCTACTTAGCCAGCTTTGTGCACACCTGCAACCTTTGGCTTGACTCCAAATCTTCAAGTACTGAGCAGAGGTTCAAATGTTCAAACTTGTGACTCCTCCCAGAAAAGGAGAGTTGGGAAGAGGGTCCTAGGTCAGCCCCAGGTTGCAATTAAGATCTTTTGCATCTTATTTACATATTGCCCTTCTGGGGGCAAAGGGGAGTCCCAAGAGTCCCAAGGCAATCAAGCTCTCAGAACCCTGGGGACAGGGGTGGAGCCCTCCCTCTGCCCAGCCTCTGCAGCTGGGGCAGGAAGCGAGAGTGGGGAGGGGGAAGGCCACAGCCCGCAGAGTCAAGGCGGGCCCAGGACTTGTGGAGACAGAGGGTAATACCAAAGCTCGAGCCCTGAGGCGCTGCTGGCCCCCTGGGCACCGGCCCAGCCCCGGCCTCCAGGGATGGCCCTTGTAGACCCCGACATCTTTAATAAGGACCCCCGGGAACACTATGATCTACTGCAGCGCCTGGGTGGTGGAACCTATGGAGAAGTCTTCAAGGTGAGAAAGCCCTTCTGCCTCCTTCATTGTCAAACCTGGGAGAGTTGGGGTGAGGCCGGCCACCAGCAGTGCCAGAGGAAGCCGGGCCTTGGGCTTGGCTCAGAGATGCTGAGGGTGGCAAGCTATGGAGCCTGCCTGATGGCCAACTTCCCCTTTACAAGGCTCGTGACAAGGTGTCTAAGGACCTGGTGGCTTTGAAGATGGTGAAGATGGAGCCTGGTGAGAGAGTCCCCAGAAACTCGTTCCCCACCCTTACCCTTACTTCTTAGGGTGGGGAATCCACATCCTTAAGCCACTGCTCTTAGCCATCTTTTCTCTCCTGCCCCTCCTCACAGATGATGATGTCTCCACCCTTCAGAAGGAGATTCTCATGTTGAAAACTTGCCGGCATGCCAACATCGTGGCTTACCATGGCAGTTACCTCTGGTGATGTCTTAGCCCATCCCCCAACCCCAGCCTCTTATTTCTGACCAGGCATCACTAACCAGGTCCTCGGTCCTAAACTACCATTTGTGACCCAGATACCCTACCTTGACCTCCAACCTGAGGACCCCACTTTTAACTGGAGCATCCCAGCCTGATTCCTAATCTAAAATTCTGCCTTTCTTACTGAGTATCCCCTAAAGACTAACAAATATCAGTCTGCTCCCTGCATCCCCCATTTCACCCTGCTTTCTTAATATGAACCCCAAATTCTTTGGCCCCCAAGATAATGTCTCAGCTGCCCCATTGATGACATCAGTTCCTCAACCTTGCACTCTGGACCTCTTTTGTCCTGTCTGCTTCTCCGTGAGCTCTCTGCCCTGTCCCCTAAGTCAGCCTGGGGTGGCAGAGGTGTGCCATGCGGTTGGAACCCAAAGACCTAAGTTCTACTCAGATTGTCCTAGCGTGTGCATTTCCTGGCCCATCCTCAGCCTCCTGCATTGTGGGAAAGGGACGCTCTGGTGGGTAGGGGAATAGGATAGCCTCGAGCCCCTGTCAGCCTCTTCTAGAGACCACTGACAAGGTGTGACTACCTTTGTCATCCCTGCTCTCTTGACCCCCTGTAGGCTGCAGAAGCTCTGGATCTGCATGGAATTCTGTGGGGCTGGTTCTCTCCAGGACATCTACCAAGGTTAGAGGAAGGATAAGGGGATCCATGCCCCCCTCGGCCCCATTCCACCTCTCTTGTCTCTCTGTGCTTGTATTCTGGGGACTGCCTTTGTGGTCCACACTTCACACCATGAGCCAGCCCTTCCACTGGGCCCAGCTGGGATGATGCTGGGGATCCTGGTGATGACCCTGCACCTGTGGATCCTGCCTTTCTTTCCCCAGGCAATAATCCCCTCTGCTTATATGTCTCTGTCTTTGTCTGGTATCTAGATTTTCTTGCCAAAACATATTCTTGGGTTAGGGCATTTCTTTCTTTTTTCTATTTATTTATGTATTTAATCATCATCATTATTATTATTTTGGAGATGGGGGTCTCACTATGTAGTCCTGGCTTGCCTAGAACTCAATATGTAGACCAGGCTGGCCTCCAACTCACAAAGCTCGGCCTACTTCTGCCTCCCTAGGGCTGAGATTTAAGTCATGTGCTACCACACCTGGCCTATTTCTGCATTTTCTTTTTTTCTTTCTTTTTTTTTTTAAATGGTTTTTTGAGACAGGATTTCTCTGAGTAGTTTTTTGGTGCCTGTCCTGGATCTCTGTAGACCATGCTGGCCTCAAACTCACAGAGATCTGCCTGGCTCTGCCTCCTGAGTGCTGGGATTAAAGGCATGCACCACTGCAGCCCAGCTATTTCTGCATTTTCTAACTCAGATTAGTTGCTCAGTCACTTTTTGGGCAGTCAGTCAATGAATTTCTGGGTCTAGCCTGCAGTTTGCCTTTCAGGGAAATTTGAGGGTAGGTGTTGGATAGGCCTCTCATTCCTTCTGAATCAATCAATCAATCTCTCTCTCTCTCTCTCTCTCTCTCTCTCTCTCTCTCTCTCTCTCTCTCTCTCTCACACACACACACACACACACACACACACACTTTTTTTTTTTTGCCGTAGTGTGTTTTGACTCAGAGTCTTATGCTTGCTAGACAAGCACTCTGAGCTATATCCCCAACCCTCTTTTTTTTTTTAATTAATGTATCTAGTCTTTGAGAATTTCATATAGGTATACAATGTATTTTTATCACACCCCTCAACTTCTAGACATTCCCCCAGTGCTCCTTTTACTTATTATTTTGAGACAGACTCTCAGTGAGTTGCCTAGGCTGGCCTTGAACTTACAATCTCACTGCCTCAGCCTCTTGAGTAACTAGGACTACTGGTCTGTGCAACCAGACCCTACACCTCAGCCCTCTCTGAAGTTCTGATGTTCACCCCTGTCTTATTATCTCTAACTCCCTCTAGCCCAAGACCTCAAATGTCCAAAAAGGGGAAACTTTATTAAAGGCCGTCAGAGGTTGAGCTATACTCAATGGTAGAATACTTGCAAGGTCCTGGGGTTTATCCGGGCAACACAAAACCTCCCCAGAATGGGAAACTGAGGCCCATAGATAAGAGTGACTCACCCAGCCATTGTGCAAGCCTGCTTTTTGCCCGCCACCCTCTGTCATCTTTCTTTCTCTTGTCCCTTCCCCAACCCTGCTTGTCTCTCTTCCGAAATATGTCTCCCCGCATTTGGTCCCTGTTATCATTTCTCTGTCTGCTCCGACCCTGGGTCTGTCTGTCTGTCTCTGGCTCATCTGGCCCGCCCTCACATCACCCCCATTAGTAGACTCCCAGGACACCCATTGTCCTCTGGGGGAAAGCTGCTCACTCACCTCGCCTTGGTCATTGCCCCCTGCCCTTGCTCTTTTTTTTCCTGCAGAGTGGGACCCATCACATCCCCGCTCCTGCTTCTTAGGGTAGCCTTGCGGACCAGCATGCATGAAATATCATATTTCCTGTTGTTGTTTCTGGTTCTGTTTTTTCTTACTAATTATTAGCATATTAACATCTTACATCGTATTGTTCCTTAATCTTATTTATTATTATTTATTAGTTTTTGAAATAACGGACAAGAGGTCCAGCACTGAGCTGTTCCTCCAGTGGTAATTACTATCCTATATTTTATTTCTCTTGGAGTGTTCTCCCCATGAGAGCAAAGATTTTATCTCTGTGTGTGTGTGTGTGTGTGTGTGTGTGTGTGTGTGTGTGTGTGCACATGCTAGTAAAGGAATCGGGAGGCTGGAGAGATGGCTTAGTGGTTAAGAGCACTGACTGCTCTTCCAGAGGTCCTGAGTTCAATTCCCAGCAACCACATGGTGGCTCACAACCACCCATAATGAAATCTGTTGCCGTCTTCTGGCCTGCAAGGACACATGTAGGCAGAACACTGTATACATAATAAATAAATCTAAAAAAAAAAAAAAAAAGGAATCCAGGGACTTTCATATGCTAGGCAAGGACTTTATTGCTGAGCCAGGACCCCAGCCCCTCACTGGGGGGATTCTAGGCAGGGGCTCTACCACTGAGCCACACCCCAGCTCCTCACTGGAGGATTCTAGGCAGGTGCTCTACCACTGAGTCACACCCCAGCCCCTCACTGGGGGATTCTAGGCAGGTGCTCTACCACTGAGTCACACCCCAGCCCCTCACTGGGGGATTCTAGGCAGGGGTTCTATCACTGAGCCACACCCCAGCCCCTCACTGGGGGATTCTAGGCAGGTGCTCTACCACTGAGTCACACCCCAGCCCCTCACTGGGGGATTCTAGGCAGGGGCTCTACCACTGAGTCACACCCCAGCTCCTCACTGGAGGATTCTAGGCAGGGGCTCTACCACTGAGCCACACCCCAGCCCCTCACTGGGGGATTCTAGGCAGGGGCTCTACCACTAAGCCACATACTAGCTCCTCATTGGTGAATTCTAGAAAGGTGTTCTCTCTCTGAGTCACACCCCCAGGCTCTCACTGGAGGATTCCAGGCACATGCTTTCCTCCTGAGCCACGCCCAGTCTTTTGGGATGACTGTCTTTCTTGTAGCTGTGTCCAGGACCTGGCCCACAGTAGGACTGTTGTAATTATTGCTAAATGTCTGTCTTCCTCTGCACATAGCTGCATATTGATCTGTCTGTCTCTCCCGCTCCATGTGCACTTGCTCTTGGTTATTTGGGAAACAGGTATTTTCGATATTTGTATATAGCCCAGGCTAACCTCAAACTCAGGGCAACGCTCGTGGCTCAGCCTTGGAAGTAATAGGATTTCAGGCAAGAGTAACCATGTGTGGCTCCCCACCTTCCAGTGAGCCACCTCCTTCATCTCCCCTTCCAGTTGTCCCGTCTGGAGTCTCCTCCTCTTTGGGCATCCTGTCACGGGTGGAGGGAGGCTGGGGAACCTGGAGAGCCAGAGTCCCCGGCTCCTCTCCCAACATGTGGGGTGACTTTTGCAGTGACTGGCTGTCTGTCCGAGCTCCAGATCAGCTATGTGTGCCGGGAAGTGCTCCAGGTGAGAAGGGGCCAGGGGGCTCCCAAAGTGAGCAGGGCCCTGCCAGGCAAAGGGGCTCACCAGCCCGTTCTTGCCATCTCTCCCCAGGGTCTGGCCTATCTGCACTCACAGAAGAAGATACACCGAGACATCAAGGTAGCCGGGGACAGTGGTGTCACTGAGGGAAGGTCGTGGGGCCTGCTAGGGCTCCTGACAGTTGGAGCTTTAGGGTGGAATCACAGGGGTGGGAGCCAGGCTGCAGTGGGGAGGGCATTCTCTGACAGCTTCTAATTCCTCCTCTGGTCCCCAGGGAGCCAACATCCTCGTCAATGACTCCGGGGAGGTTAGGCTGGGTGAGTGTGGCTGGCTGGCGGGGTACAGAGGGAGCTGATGGAGGTTGAGGAGGGATGGAGTAGACACAGACTATTTCTGTCTCTGCCTCCAGCTGACTTTGGAATCTCAGCCCAGATTGGGGCAACATTGTCCCGACGCCTCTCTTTCATTGGGACACCATACTGGTGAGGGGTGCTGGGTCGGTGGCTGGGGTGGGAATGGTGGCGTTTCCCGTTTCGGCTCCCCAGAAAGTCCTTGGCTCTGCCTTCTCCTACTAAAGACCCTTTCCCTCTCTTAGGCTACCTTTTGAGCTTTCCACTTATCTATGTCTCTCTCTGGCCCTTTCTGCCCTTTCTCTTAGTGTTTAGGATTTCAGTGGTGCTGGTTGTGGGGTGTGTGGGTGTGTGTGGGTGTGTGTGGGTGTGTATGTGTTGTTTGTTTGTTGACACCAGCTCTCCTTTAGTTCAGGCTGGCCTTGAACTCCTGATTCTCCAGTCTCCAGTTCCTACAGTTTTAGGATTACAGGCATGCACCACCACCGCACCCAGCTTGGGTTGGTTTTTCCCTTGATCTCTCTCTCTCTCTAAGTCTATTTCTGTGTTTTCTCAGCCTGTGGCTCTCTCTGTGTTTGTTTCTGTCTCTAGATTGTAGCTCTCTTTGGCTTTAATGTGTCTTGTGGACATCACTAAGCCATACTCCCAGCCTCCCTTTCTCCTGTTTTGAGACAGTGTCTCACTCTGTAGCCCAGGCTGGCCTCAAACTCATGCTCTCCTGCTTGAGCCTCCAGAATGCTGGGACCCCATGTGTTCCCACACTCCCCTTTTCCTCCTCCTTTGGCCACTTTGTCTTGGTGTCCCTGTCCCCTGGCTCTGTCTGTGCCCCCTTTCCCCTGACCCGACCTCTCTCCTATCCCTGGACCACTCCTTGCTCTCTGAGGGTCTCTGCCCACAGGATGGCTCCAGAGGTGGCAGCTGTGGCCCTGAAGGGTGGATACAATGAGCTGTGTGACATCTGGTCTCTTGGCATCACGGCCATTGAGCTGGCCGAGCTTCAGCCCCCTCTCTTTGACGTGCACCCTCTCAGGTAAAGGCTGGGGTGGTAGATGCCCCTGGGCACAACACAGTGCCCAGGCCTGACCCTCACCTCAGATCAGATGCCCCTAGGGAGACTCCTATGGCTCCCTGAGCACAGAAACCTGTCCTCAGCTTTCCATAGTAAGACCTCTAGCTCAGTGGTCCCTATCTTTTTTGGGGGGCAGGGTGTTTAGAGACATTTTTGCTTGTGTAGCCCTGGCTGGTGTCCAGTTTTCTATGTAGCTGAGGATAGCCTACATTCCAGATCCTCTTGCCCCAACCTCTCACAGGCCTATGGATGTCTATCATCTTTTGTTTGTTTGTTATTGAGACATGCTCTCCCCATCTCCATATGTAGCCCAGGCTGGCCTCAAACTCACTATATAGCCCAGGCTGGCCTTGGATTCTGATCCCCCTGCCTTCGCCTCCCAACTGCTGGCATTACAGGTGTGGCCCTCCATGCCCAGCTAGACATCCACGCCTAGAGATTCATTCTGGATGGGCTAAAGCTTCAAATTTTCTAAAACATCATAAACAGCTTCTCTTAGAAGTGACTTCACAGCCAGGTGTGGCCATCCTGTGATCCCAGCACTCAGGTAGCTGAGACAGGAGGTCTGGAGTGTGAGGCTAGCCTGAGCTACATAACAAACTCCTATCTAAAAGCAGGAACAAAAAGGGGGTGGCCATATTGGATTTAAAACCAGAACTGTATTTCCTTCTTGTGTGTATACACACATATGTAAGCATGTGTGTGGAGGTCAGAGGTCAGCCTCTGGCCTTGTTCTTCAGGCACTGTCTACTTTTTTTGTTTGTTTGTTTGTTTTTTGACAAGGTCTCTCACGGGCCTGGAGTTGGAAGATTGGGCTAGCCTGGCCCCAGCCACAGAGCTCCACCTGTCTCCACCTTCCAGCACTGGGTCATATGCTCATCCCCCCCACCCAGTTTATTTGTTTACACACATGTGTCAGTCAAAGGACAATTTACAGGAATTCATTCGCTACTTCCTCTCTGTGTGTCCCGGGAATTGAACTCAGGTCATCAGGCTTGGCAGCAAGTGCTTGACCCTCTGAGCCATCTCACAGGCCCATATGCTCAGCTTTTCAAAATAATTTTTAAATTTTTATTTTTGGTGTATTTGGGTGTGTGTGATTGTATGTGCACATGTGTGCAGGTGCACACACCTGTGGGTGTGCAGAGGCCAGAGAAGGGTGTCAGGTGTCCTGCTCTGTCACACCTCACCTTATTCCTTTGAGACAGGGTCTCTCTCTGATCTTGGAGCTAGGCTGGTGTCCAGCAAGCCGCAGGGATCTTCCTGTCTCTGCTCCTACAACACTAGAGTCACAGGCATGCCCCACTTCTTACAGGGGGCCTGGGGATTTGAACTCAGATCCTCAGGCTTGCATAGCAAGTGCTCTTACCGTCTGAGCCATCTCCCCTGTTTTAATTTCCATTTGGGAACTCCTGAAGCTATGTGATTTGTCCCCCTGGCTCTGAACCCCATGTTCTCCCCTCCTGCTCTAGGGTTCTCTTCCTCATGACAAAGAGTGGCTACCAGCCTCCTCGGCTAAAGGAAAAAGGCAAATGGTAAGGGAGGTGACCTGAGGGAGGGCTGGGGAGGGGCAGGGGAGTGGGGAGAAGGGCTCAGATTCTCATCCCAGATCTGGCTTCTTCCTCCCAAGGTCGTCTGCCTTCCACAACTTTGTCAAAGTCACCCTCACTAAGAGTCCCAAGAAACGCCCCGGTGCCGCCAAGATGCTCAGTGTAAGCCATCCCTCCTCCAGGATTCCCTCCCTACCCTCCTCCTCAGCCCAGGACTAGCCAAGTCTTCCATGGCTCACAAGAGCACATAGGACCCGGTGGCCCCTTCCAAACCCCTAGTCCCTCAGAGTTTCCCAGGACTCTATCCACAGGACCCTCCAGACTGTACCGGGAGACCCAGGCCTGGTGGCCGGAGCCTACAGTCTCGGGTAGAGGTGGGAGGATCCAAAGTTTAAGGCCATTTTTGGTTACGTAGAGAGTTTGAGGCTATCCTGAGCTACATGAGACCCTGTCTCAAAAAAAAAATAAAACTCAAACCAAATTAATACCCAGATAATTCTTTTATGTTTGGTTGTTGTTGTTGTTGGGGTCTGTGTGTGTGTGTGTGTGTGTGTGTGTGTGTGTTTGCAAGCACACTTTTTCTATTGTTTTCATCTGTTTTGTTATGGTCTCATGTAGTCTAGGATAGCCTCAAACTCGCTATCTAGCCAGGGATGACCTTGGACTCCTGATCCTCCTGCCTCTACCCCCCAAGCACTGGACTTACAGGCATGAGCCAACAGGTCTGGCTTTACCCCAGACAACGCTCTCCAAGTTCGTCTGAGTTGCTGGAATACTCCAAGGCCCAAAGGCCTCCAGACTTGTGCCTGAGAGTCTTCACCAAGCCTGGTTGCTTCTAGGACACCCTGGAATTCCTCCCCTCCCCTTCTGGGAGCCCTGAATTCTTCTAATCTCTTAAAATGTCTTAGCATCTCTGGGCCGCTGAGCCTCCCTTTCCTTCTTCCTCAGCTGGTACCTTCCTCCAAGCATCTCTTCCAGCAGGCCCGTGTCCCCACCCTCCCCTGCCATGCCAGCCTCTGACCCTGCCCCCTCTCACAGCACCAGCTGGTGTGCCAGCCAGGGCTCAACAGAGGCCTGATCTTGGATCTTCTTGACAAAATGAGGAATCCTGGGAAGGGAGCACCTGTTGGGGAGCCTGATGACGAGGAGCCTGAGGTGAGGGCCTCAGGAGGGAGGACGTGGGAACCTTAGGGCCCTTGCACAGTGTCTTCCTTCTGCCAGGGGAGCCTCGGGAAGTCCGTAGGAGAAGGAAATGGTCTGAGGAAGGGAAGCCTGGCAGGGTGCCATGCAGAAGTCTAGAAGAGGGAGGGGCTGGAGGGGAGTTGTAGGGTGAGGGAGGACTGTTAAGGGCTGTGGGCCCTGACATAACCTTTCTGTCCAGCCACCCCCTGCCATCCCTCGGCGGATCAAATCTACCCACCGGGCCGGCTCACTGGGGATCCCGGACACAGACTGCTGTCGTGAGTTGACGACCCTACAGTTTGGACCACCTAGCTCACTGTCTGGGGCTCAAATTCTTGAAATTCAAGAAATTCTTGGCCATGTAACCTTTAAACTGACCGCAGAGTCCTCTCCCCTGACTCTCATGAGACCTCCCAGGTCTGACCCCAAAGATACCTCGAGAATCTATCTAAAGGCCTGGTGGTGCACACCTTTAATTCCAGCACTCAGGATGATCACTGTGAGCTCAGGGCTGCCTGGTCTACATAGTGAGTTCCAGGCCAGGGCTACAATGACAAGAAAAAAGACCCCCCCAAAAAAAGCCCCCCCAAAAACAAAAAATACCCAAAGACTAAAATAAAACACAAAACAAAAGAACCCATACACAGGCTGGGGGGCTCAGTTGGTAGAGTACTTGTCTTGCATACACAAGGTCCTGGGTTCAGTCCCAGCATTGACTAAACCTGGCCTGGTGAAGTTTAGCTGTGCTCCCAGCACTTGGGAAGTGGAGGCAGGAGGATCAGACCTGCATGGACATCATGTAATGAGTTAGAGGCCAGGACGACGTGAGATCCTGTCTTAAAGATGTGTAGGGGGAGCCCCCCCCAAAAAAAAAAAAAAAAAAAAAAAAAAAAGATGTGTAGGGGCCAGTGAGATGGCTCCGTGAGTGAAGGAGCTTGCTGCTAAGCCTGATGACCTGAACCCACGTGGGGAAGGCTAGAACCAACTTCTGTGAGCTGTCCTCTGACACACATGCCTCTCTCTCTCACAAAACAAATAAATACTTGTAATTTTTCATAAATTAAAAAAAAAAACCTGTGAGAACCCCTAATTCCTAAGTAAAGCCTGAAAACAAACATCTCACACCTGCTTTGAGCCCCTCTACCCCTCTGCTGTCACTCCTAGACCCCCAAACATGGCCCCTGTAAACAAAGGCCCTTCCCTCCGGGGACAGTAGCCACCCTTAAAGCCCTGGCTGCAGCCCCCCACCCCCACTCCTGATTCACTAATTTGTCTCTTCCCCACTTCTCAGGGCGGCACATGGAGTTCCAGAGGCTCAGAGGAGTGGAACCCAGACCTCCAGCTGACACTGTGAGACGCCTCTATGCTTGCCCCATGCGTCCCTCTTCCTTGTTCTGCCCTGGGTCATTCTGACTCTTTCCTGTCTCACAGGTTTGCTTACAGCCCCCTGGAGACTTCAGGAGCACCAGCCCCAGGTCCAGACGCCTCCCCCGGGCTGGCGGGGAGGGCCGTGGGTTATGTGGGAGCCATCTGAGGCTCATGCCCTGTTGTTCTTCAGGAGCCGACTGTCAGAATCTGATGACGACTATGATGATGTGGACATGTAAGACCCCATGAACCCTCACTGCGGCCCCAACCTTTCCTGTCACCCCTCCTCCTCGCCAATCCCTGGTCCCCAAACCCACTGGACCCTCCACCTTCACCTCTGACCCCTGGACACCACCCCCCATCCCTTCTTCCTCAAACCCTCCCTTCCTACTGCAGATTGACCTTAAGGGTTCCTACCTATTACACAAGCGTTCTATCACTGAGCCGCACTCCCAGCCCTCCACTCTGGTGTCTAGGCAGGCGCTCTACCACTGAGCTACATCTTCAGCACTCTTTTTACCTAAAATATTTTTTTTGGTTTTTGTTTTTTCCGAGATAGGGTTTCTCTGTGTTAGCCCTGGTTATCCTGAAATTCACTCTGTAGACCAGGCTGGCCTTGAACTCAGAGAGACCCACCTGCCTCTTCCTCCAGAGTGCTGGGATTAAAGGTGTGTGCCACTCCCAGCCTTAAAACTTTTTTTTTCTTAATTTATTCTATGTGTTTCAGTGTTTTGTTTGTTTGGACACATATTCTCCTGGTGCCTGTGATGGTCAGTAGAGGGCATTGGATCCATGGCACTAGAGTTTCAGGCTGTTGTGAGCTACTTTGTGGATGCTGGGAACCAAACCCAGATCCTCTGAAAGAATAACAAGTGCTCTTAACCATCAAGCACCTCTCCAGCCCCACCTTTTAATTTTTAATTGAGTAAAAAAATTTTTTTGAAGCCTGGAGGTGGTGACACACACCTTTAATCTCAATGCTTAGGATGCAGAGGCAGGCCAATCTCTGAGTTTAAGGCTAGCCTGGTCTACACAGTGAGTTCCAGGACAGCCAGGGCTACACAGAGAAACCTGTCTCAAAAATCAAAAAACCAACCAAACAAACAAAAGAGAGACAGAGAGAGAGAGAGAGAGAGAGAGGCAGACAAAAATCTCACTATGTAGCCGCAGCAACATCTTTAGAACAGGCTGGCTCAAACTGGCAGAGATCTCCCTGCTCTGCCTTTCAGGCACTGGGATTAAAGGTGTGCCAAGCTTCTCCTGCTTTTTTATTTGATACAGGTTAACATTAAGTTGCTCAGGCTGGAATTGAATTCATTCTGTAAGCCAGGCAATCCCCCTGCCTCAGCTCTCTAAGTAACTGATATTACCTGCCCAACCAGGCCCGGCTCCTTCTACCTCCTACAACCTTTTATCTAGTCCCCAACTTTGGCCCTGAGCTGCCCTCAGGCCCAGGCCTGACCCTACTGGACACTCACAACTCTGGTGCCTCATCTACTTCCCAGGCTCAGATTCCTCTGCCTACCCCCCCACCTAAGCTTCGACCCCCACCTTCTCCCCCAACTCCTATCATCCTCCCACTGAGCCTGTAGCCCAAGATGGTCTCAATCCTCCTGCCTCTGCTTTCCAAGTAGGTGAGATTACAGGCTTGTGACCGGAGGCCCGACCTCCGATGAAATCTTGACCCATGGAAATTTCCCACGTCAGGTTTTAAGTCTCAGGCCTCACCGTACACCCAGCAGTTATCCCAGGTCCCCAGTTCTCCCCGCCCTGGCTCGGGGACAGTCTCAAGCCCACTCCCCGTTCAGTCCCCACCTTCTGGCATGCCGGGCAGAGGGTGAGGAATGGAGAGGGCCTCGTGGACCTCATGGACCGAGTAACAGCCCAGAGCGGCTACTACTCCTGTCGCCATGGCGTCAGTCACAGAGTCCTCAGCTCCAGCCAGTCCTGGCCACCCCTCCCCACTGTCCCTGAGTCCCAGGCCACCAGCGCCCCTTCTTGTCCTTGCACCCACACCTGCTCACCCTATGGTTGTGTTTCAGCCCTGCCCCAGCAGAGGACACGCCTCCTCCACTGCCCCCCAAGGTAAGGCCCTGGGGTCCTGAGGCCAAGGCCTTTGGTGCCGGGACGATTTAAATGTCTGTAATTTGGCCAGGCGGTGGTGGCCCACGCTTTTAATCCCAGCACTTGGGAGGCAGAGGCAGCGGATCTCTGTGAGTTCGAGGCCAGCCTGGTCTACAGAGCGAGTTCCAGGACAGCCAGGGCTACACAGAGAAACCTTGTCTCGAAAAACAACAAAACAAAACAAAAATGTTTAGAGTTTGAAGCCAGAGGTGTCTGAATATTACAGAAAGCTTAAGTGTTTGGGGTACAGGATAGATATATAGAAACTCAGCTGAAGCTGGGTGTGGTGCTGCACCCAGGGTGTGGAGGCAGGAAGATCAAGAGTTCAAGATCATCCTTATGTAGCAAGTTCAAGACCAGCCTGGGATACAGTGCCAGAGTGAGATGCTGTCTGTTTAAAGTGGGGCTGGGTATCTGGGAATCTGGAGTGATGGGTCCTGTGGGACCTGTCAAGTAGCTGGCCTAGTGCCCAGCATTAACCCTTTGTGTTCTGCTGTGTGCCGATGTGAGAATGTGGTTCTGGGAAATGGTAGAACCAAGGCAGGCTATCATGGGGAGGATCATAGCTATGGCTGATTCTTGGTCCTGGAAGAGGCAGGGATTGGGGTGCAAGGTGCACTTTCTTCTGGAACCTCTCACATATCTGTTTCTTCCATACTCCTGTCTCCATAGCCCAAGTTCCGGTCTCCATCTGACGATGGTTCTGGAGGGGTAGGGGACGACGGACAGCTGAGCCCAGGGGTGCTGGTCCGGTGTGCCAGTGGGCCTCCTCCTCGTACCCCTCGTCCTGGGCCTCCCCCAGCCACACACAGCTCCCATCTCACAGCCCACTCAGGTATCAGGCCTGCCCCGGGGAGGATGATGGGCAGGGTTGGAAGCCTCTTGGCCTGATCTTGCTTCAACCGCTACCAGATCCCTCACTATGGAACTCATCTGCTCCAGAGCCAGGTCAGCCCCCACTCCTACCCCCTAAGAAGGAAAAGATGAGGAGAAAGGTGAGAGTTAGCTACAGGTTGAAGATAGGCTGGCCCAGTGGGAGATGGGATGGCATCTCATGGGTGACATTTATTGAGTCCTTCCTCTGTGCCAGACACTGATCTTGTGGGATGTGTGTATGTGTCTGTAGGTGGGTGGATGCACAGGCACACAGGTAGATGCACAGGCTTGTAGGCGTAATTTTCTGTCCCACCAGCCAGTTCCCAAATAACCACACAGAGACTTAGTATTAATTATAAATGCTCAGCCAGTAGTTTAGGCTTGTTACTCTTACAAATTAACTCAAATTAACTCATCTTGCTTCTTTCTGCATCTGCTGATGACTCTGCCCTTCTTCATCCCAGAGGTCTCTCCCTGTCCAAAAGTCCCACCTAACCTCTTCCTGCCTAGCTATTGGCCATTTAGCTCTTTATTAAACCAATGAGAGCAACACATCTTCACAGTGTACAAAAAGACTGTTCCACAACACAGGCGCATGGGTGGATGCATATATGCAGGCCAGAGGACATCAGGTGACCTGCTCTATGACTCACCATCTTATTTCTTTGAGACAGAGTCTCTCACTGAAGGTGGAGCTGGGCTGGTGCCAGCAAGCGTCAGGGATCCTCTTGTCTCTGGGAGGATCATAGCTTATGCCCAGCTTTTTTTTTTTTTTAACTTTTATGCTTTTCTCATATATTACATCCTGACTGCAGCTTCCCCTCCCTCCACTCTTCCCAGTCCCTTCCCCCACCTCCCTTTTCCCCACAGATCAACTCCTTGTCTGTTTCCCTTTTTTTTTTTTTTTTTTTTTGGTTTTTCGAGACAGGGTTTCTCTGTGTAGCTTTGCGCCTTTCCTGGAACTTACTTGGTAGCCCAGGCCGGCCTCGAACTCACAGAGATCCACCTGGCTCTGCCTCCCAAGTGCTGGGATTAAAGGCGTGCGCCACCACCGCCTGGCTTGTTTCCCTTTTTTAAAAAAGGAAAAGAAACAAAGATCAGGCCTCCCAGGAATATCCACCAAACATAGCCTAACAAGATACAGTAAGACTAGGCACAAACCCTCCTATCAGGTCTGGACAAGGCAACACAGTAGGAGGAAAAGGGTCCTAAGCACAGGCGATGGAGTCAGAGACACCCCAACTCCCATTGTTGGGAGTCCCACAAGAACAGTGAGCTACACAACCATAGGTGTACACAGAGGACCTAGTTCAGACCCATACAGGGTCTGTGTATTTCACTTTGGTCTCTGTGAGCTCTGCGTAGTTGATTCTGTGGACTGTGTTCTCATGGTGTCCTCAACCCCTCTATCTCTTGCAATCCTTCCTCCCCCTCTTTTTAGAGTTCCCCTGGCTTCGCCTAGTGTTTGGCTGTGGGTCTCTGCATCTGCTCCCATAGGTTGCTGGATGATGCCTCTCTGCTAACAATTGTATGCCCAGCTTTTTCACATGGGTGCTGGGAGTCTGAACTCAGGTCCTCACATTAGCACAGCAAGTGCTCTTACCTGCTGAGCCCTGGTCTGTGTCCTACATGAAAACGGATATCGCCTACTCTGTGCAGCGGCGCTGAGGCAGGAAGATGGAGCTGCAGGCCAGGGGTGCCATTTGGCCTTCCCACCACTGATAAAACCCCGGCCAAACCAGCTCGGGGAGGAAGGGCTTGGCTTGGTTTCCACCTCACCTCACAGTCCATCCAGAGAAGTCGGGGCAGGAACTGAAGCAGAGGCCGAGGAGGAGCACGCTTTCTGGCTTGTTCCCCATGACTACCTCAGCCTGCTTTTCCATACGACCCAGGTCACCGGCCCAAGGCTGGCACCATCAAGAGGGGCTGGACCCTCCCGTATTAATCAGTAATTTTTAAAAAAGCTCCACAGTCTGGCAGAAGCATTTCCTCAGTTGTGGTACCCTCTTTCCAAATGACTCTAGTTTGTGTTGACAAAATGCTGACACAAGAGAGCTTACTTAGAATTCTGCAGTGAAAGGTTGGGGCTGTAGCTCACCAGGAGAGAGCTGTCCAGTTCACCAGTGAGGGGCTGGGGGTGGGGGGCTGGGGGTGGGGGGCTGGGGGTGGGGCTCAGCGGAGGGAGCTTAGCTGTTATGTGCAAAGCCGTGAACTCCGTCTCCAGGACGTGCAGAGGCAGTAGGAGTAAGGGGCGGCAGCTTCTAGGTTATGTGGGTACATAGGGGAGGGACCCCAGCAGTGGCTGTTTTCTGTTCTACAGATGGAGAAAGTGAGGCACCAAGAGGTAAGCAGTTTACCCAGGGTCACCCATAAGACATTCCCCTTTATCCATGGAGGATCCATTTCAAGACACGCCCCCCTCCCGTGGGTACCTCAAACTGGCTACTACCCAACCCTGTATGTTCCACTGATATAT
This sequence comes from Peromyscus eremicus, assembly GCF_949786415.1. Classification (NCBI taxonomy): domain Eukaryota; kingdom Metazoa; phylum Chordata; class Mammalia; order Rodentia; family Cricetidae; genus Peromyscus; species Peromyscus eremicus. The sequence continues at coordinate 159,018,800 of NC_081416.1, read as the reverse complement.
GTGCCTACGAGGGGTTTCACTGACAGGCACAATAAGAAGTTTACTGTGGAGTCAGGGTGTGGTAGCTCACATCTCTATTCCCCAGCACTGGGACAGTAGAAGCAAGAGGATCAGGAGGTGAGGGCCAGCCTGGGCTACATAGAGAACCAAAGGCCAGTCAGGGCTACACGAGACCCCATGTAAAAAAGCTAAAAAGCTAAAACAAAGCATAATTTGTTTTTGTTTTTGTTTTTCGAGACAGGGCTTCTCTGTGTAATGGTTCTGGCTGTCTTAGAACTCACTTTGTAGACCAGACTGGCCTTGAACTCACAGACATCCACCTGCCTCTGCCTCCCGAGTGCTGATTAAAGACATCTACCACCACTGCCTGGCAATTAATTAATTAATTAATTTAATGTGCACTGATGTTTTGCCTGTCTGTATGTCTGTGTGAGGGTGTCAGATCCTTTGGAACTGGAGTTACAGACAGATGTGAGCTGCCATGTGGGTGCTGGGAATTGAACCTGGATCCTCTGGAAGAGCAGCCAGTGCTCTTTATCACTGAGCCATCTCTCCAGCCCTGACATATTTTTTTTTTATTTTTGAAATTTTTCATGCAATGTTTTTGAGACCATGCCCACACAGATGTGGGTGGGTGGGTGGGAAGTGGGGGTTCTGCATCTCTAAGGCATAGGCATCGTCTGAACCCTGCACTCATCTTCCTGTCCCCTGCCCATTGTTGCTAACCACTGACCACGGCCGTCCAGGGATGCGCCCTTCTTGTGAAGTTATTCAATGGCTGCCCCCTCCAGATCCACAGCACAGCTGCCTGGACACATCCCTCTACTAAAGGTGGGCATTCAGGAGGTCCAGAAGAGCCTGGGGTGAGGGGCCAGGCGGGGATGGTGGGGCCCTAATGGAAACACAAAGAGGTATAGGAAGAATATTTTTATTTTTATTTTATTTGAGTGATTTTACCTGCATGTATGCTTGTCTACCATGTGCATGCAGTGTTGGCAGAGGCCAGAAGAGGGCATTGTATCCTCTGGAACTGGAATTACAGATGACTGTTCCCTGACATATGGGTGCTGGGAACCGAACCCAGGTCCTCTGCAAAAGCAACAAGTGTTCTTAACCACTGGGCCATCTCTCCAGCCCCAGAAGGTTCTTTTTGTTATTTAAGATTTAGGTCTTTATTTTTAGATAACGTCTTTTTTTAAAATATGGTATTATTATTTGAGAATGCCTTACAATATATTTTGATCATCTTCACCCCCTACTCCTCCCAGATCCAACCCTCCTCTCCATCCCTTCCCAACTCACTGTCCTTTTTTTGTAAGTCATGGAGTCTAGTTTATGTTGTGCCTTACTCATGACTGTGAGGCCATCCACTAGAGTGTGGTTAACCCTCAAAGAAAGCTGACTTTTCCTCCCCAAGGAACCATCAACAGGTGGATGCTGTGCACAGGTTTGTGCACATTAGCCCAGATGTGCACAGAGCCCAGAAGAGTGTGTAAGAACCCCTGAAGCTGCAGGTGCAGGTGGTTGTGAGCCTCCAGGCATGGGTGCTGGGAACCCATCAAACCCAGGCCCTCAGTGAGCAGCAAGTGCTTAGCTCTGGAGGGAGAGTCTTAATGGAGTGCCATTGACGAGCCAAATCTGGAGCAGATACTGTGGTTACTGTCAGATCTGGAGAGCCACGAGGGGAAGTGAAAGGTGACTTCAAAGGTGAACTCTAGAAAAGACAGAGTTTAGAGGCCAGAGGTGTTCGAATAAGACAGTTTAAAGTCAGGGTACATGATGGAGGTATCGAAGGTCACCTCCATGTTGATGGCAGAGACCAGGATCAGCTTTGGGAGATAAGATTTGGGGGTCAGCCGGGCGGTGGTGGTGCACACCTGTAATCCCAGCACTCGGGAGGCAGAGCCAGGCGGATCTCAGTGAGTTTGAGGCCAGCCTGGTCTACAGAGCGAGATCAAGGAAAAGGCACAAAGCTACACAGAGAAACCCTGTCTCGATAAACCAAATAAAAAAAAAAAGATTTGGTGGTCAGTATTAAATAACATAAGAGGCTTGGAATGGAGTGTGCACCTTTAGTCCCAGCACTCTTGAGGGTGAGGCCAGCCAGGGCTATCCAGCAAGAGCCTTTTAAAACAAACAGCATAGTAGTACAAAGCACGCTGGTGACCCGAGCTCTTAGGAGGTGGAGGCAGGAGGATCAGGAAGTCAAGGTTTGGTTTCAGAGAGAGGTCAAGGGCCAGTGGGTTACTTGTGACCAGGGCTCTTCCAACAAGAGGCAGGCTTGGAAGATGGCTCAGCAGTTAATCGTGGGTCTGAGCGGGGTGTGGGTTCAGACTTGAGAAGATACAAGGTGGGCGTGTTAGTCTGCAGGGAGAATTAGTATGAAAGGATGGTGGTGGGGTGGAGGGCCAGTTTGGAACAAAGATTAGGAGGTCCTCCCCCACAACGAGAGACCCCAGCAACTGCTTTGTCTGGCCCACTCAGACCAGCACCTGCTCCTGGGTGCAGAGGAAGGCATTTTCATACTGAACCGGAATGATCAGGAGGCCACGCTGGAGATGGTGAGGGACGGGGACAGTGCTGGGGGTGGGGTGGCGTTGGGTGAATAGGAATCACAGAAGTCACCCCCATTCTCCGCAGCTCTTCCCTGGACGGACAACCTGGGTGTACTGCATCAACAACCTGCTCATGTCTCTCTCAGGTCAGCCTGTGGACTTAGGGAGGGGCAGGGGCCAGGAGTGAAGGGTTGGGGTGGAAGTAATGTGTGGACGAGTGTTCAGCTTCACTGACCCTGAGGTTCAAGTCGCCCCTTTCCTCCTGGGTGAACTGAAGGCAAGGGGGCTTCTTTCCCTGGGCCTCAGCTTCCCTATATGCACAACCTCAGAATTTTCCATATCTCGGAAATCTTCCCTTCTCAGGTTAATTTTTACAATAAATTCGTCTTTAAATACCTTCGACATCTCTGAGTGTAGCTGGTGCACACCTTTAATCCCAGAGCATAAGAGACGGGGCAGGTGGGTCTGACAGACTTAGTCTCCCTGTCAGTCTGTAACAGACTGAAGAAATTACAGGGGTTTTTGTTGGTTGGTGTTTGGTAAGTAACAGGGCCAGTGCATGCTTACAGATGTGCTACCATTGAGCTGTATATCCAGCAGCACCCTTCCCCCATGTTTTTTGAGACAGAATTCCCACTGTGTATCCCAGGCTAGCCTTGAACTTGGGGTGGTTCTCTGGCCTCAGCCTCCCAAGTCCTGAGATTATAAGCAAGTGCTGCCACTGCTGGCATAGGTAGGTGTTTTGTTTTGTTTTTTTGTTAAATTTTGACAGGTACCAGGTGTGGTGACACGCCCCTGTAATCCTAGCACTGAGGGTGGAGCCAGGAAGATGGGAGTTCAAGACCCATCTCAAATACATGGGGGCGTTAAAGGCCAGCCTGGACCCCGTGAGACCCTGTTTTGAGAAACAAGCACCAAAAATACATAAGTAAACCTCAAGTGCAACTTCGTAGGCTAGTTAAACTTCCCTCACCTGGCTGTGGCACTATGAGGGCAGAGAGCCAGCCCTGCTCTGTGTCTGTCTGTCTGTCTGTCCGCCCCTGCCCCCCAGCAGATCACAGTGCCTGGACCACACTAGTCCTTTCAGACATGAAGGGTGCAAATGTGTGAAAGGACAGTGCGATCTGCATGTTGGGGAGTTTCGAAGGGCTGGGGCTAGCCCAGGGCTGGGAGACAAGAGGTGGTAAGGGTCCTAAACTGCTCCCCCTCCCCTCCCACACACGTCCTGCAGGGAAGACCCCCCACCTGTATTCTCATAGCATCCTGGGCCTGCTGGAGAGGAAGGAGATCAGAACAGGAAGCCCCATCGCGCACATTAGCCCTCACCGGTTTCTGGCAAGGTACCAGCCCCAACGGGTACCACTGGCTTCCCGGCCCTACTGCTGTCCTGTTACCACTTACACCTCCTTCTTCTTCAGAAAGAACATGGTCTCCACCAAGGTCCAGGATACCAAAGGCTGCCGGGCCTGCTGTGTGGGTGAGAACCAGCCTTGGGGTGCTGGCTGGTGGGTGGGGGTTGGTGCTTGGACAGTATCCACTCAGTAAGGCTGAGGCAAGGTGTCCAGGGCCCTGAGGAAAGATACAGGGTGGTCTGGGAGGAGACCGGGAGGGACCCTGACCCACTCTTGTCCACTTCCACAGCCGAGAGTGTTAGCTCTGGGGGGCCATTCCTATGTGGGGCACTGGAGACGTCCGTGGTCCTGCTCCAGTGGTACCAGCCAATGAACAAGTTCCTGCTCGTCCGGGTGAGTTCGCAGGGCAAGGGTGCGGCACTTTGGACCTACCACCATTTGTACTTAGATAAGAACTGGATGAACCCTCTCCCAGGACCCCTGCCCCCCATGCTGAGACATTTTGAAAACTTCCTGAGGGTCTGGAGAGACGGCTCAGTGGTTAAGAGCACTGGCTGCTCTTCCAGAGGACCCAGTTCAATCCCTAGCATTCACATGGCAGCTCACAACTGTCTGTAAATCATTTAAAAAAAAATTCTGATCCTTAAGCCCTGCTCCTCACATCTGAGCTTAATTATTTCTCAGTCTCCAAGAGTCTGTCCTTTTGAGTCTAAAGTGTTTTTGCTGGTTTTGAGTCTAAAGTGTGTGGGTGGGTGTGGGTTCCCTGCCTTTCTGCCCCTGGCTGACATGCCTCCTGACAAAGCCACATTTACTCTAAGGGCATGCTTTGTTTCTAATGCGGCCTGAAATCCCCTGAGGGCCTCCGTCACGGCCCAGCCAGCCACCCTAAGCCGCCCTTCCCCTTGTGTCCTGTAGCAGGTGCTGTTCCCGCTGCCCACGCCGCTGCCCGTGTTCGCACTGCTGACAGCGCCGGGCTCCGAGCTGCCGGCGGTGTGCATCGGCGTGAGCCCCGGGCACGCGGCGAGGTCCGTGCTCTTCCACACCGTGCGTTTTGGTGCCCTGTCCTGCTGGCTGGACGACTCCAGCACGGGTGAGTGGGCTGTGCCGGAGACTGGGGCCTGCAGGGGAGGGAGGGGCTTCAAGGGAGGGCGGGGCTTCGAGGGAAGGCGGGGCTTCAAGGAAGGGAGGAGCTACGGGGGAGGGAGGGGCTACTGGGGAGGGAGGAGCTACTGGGGAAGGCGGGGCTGTAGGAAGAGGGGGAGTGCTGCAGGATAGAGGAAATTGGGGGAGAGGTTGCAGACAAAGGCAGGGCTGCAGGGATGGGGGGGTGGGGAGGAGGAGCGGGTTCAGGCTGCAGGGAAGGGGTGGGGCTGCGGGGAGAGGGCGGGGCTTCAGAAAAGTGGCATGGTTGCGGGAAAGCACAGGGCGGTGGGAAGGGGCTGCAAGATGAGGTGGGCCGAAGGGTGGTGGGACTACAGGTTAAGGCAGCCTGGGGAGGCAAGTTTATCCCTGTGGAGGCGAGGATCAGAGTGGCTGGGCAGGACTAAGGCTGAGCCCACACTGAGAAAGAGATGGAACCGGGGTCAGATTGATAACAGGGTGGGGCCTGAGGGGTGCTAGCTGAACCGAGGGCCAGGCAGTTAGTTCTTCAGCCCCTGCCTCTCATGCAGAGCACAAGGGACCAGTGCAGGTGACCCAAGTTAAGGAAGACATGGTGATGGTGTTGATGGACGGTAAGAGCTTCCTCCCTCCCCTTCCTGGTCCTCAGCCCGGGACTTCGTGTTCAAAACCTTGCCTCCACTTCCTGCCAGGCTCTCTGAAGCTCGTGACCCCAGAGGGGGCCCCAGCTCCCGGGCTTCGCACCCCTGAGATCCCCATGACGGAAGCAGTGGAGGCTGTGGGTATGTGCTGGGAGGGGAGGGCCTGGGGTCAAGGGTGAGAGCTCTGTGGCCTGAAGGGTCACAGGCATCCGCTCTCTCTCCAGCTATGGTTGGAGACCGACTCCAGGCCTTCTGGAAGCATGGCGTTCAGGTGTGGGCTCCAGGCTCGGAACAGGTAGGCGCTTTCAGTTCACACCACTGCCTTGCCTTGTCCTCATCCTCTCATCCCTTAAATAGGCTTGGAGAGGCCCTGGGTCAGGACAGGGACTCCTGCCAGGAAGCTTCGGGACACACGTCTTCATCTGCATGCCTCACCGTCCTTGGTGGGAACAGGCTCGTCTCACAAAGCACCACGCTGGCCTCTCCGACCCTTTGATGGACTCTTTACAGTGGCCAACGGATAGGGCACTATGGTTTTTTAAGTTCGTGGTCTTGGCACAGAGCAGTTAAGTCACCTGCTCAAAGTCACACATTTCATGAGTAGCTCTGGGGTTAGACGTCTCCTTAGGAAGCCATGTCAGTAGAGAGAGGGAAAGTCCTACAGACACATCCACGCTTTCTCCACAGCTGCTGCAGGAGCTGAGAGACCCCACCCTCACCTTCCGTCTGCTCGGCTCCCCCAGGTATGGTGGTGGGGAGATGGATAGAAGACCAGGAGGGGCTGCTGGTGTGGAGCGGAGGTTTCTTCTTTGGCCTAGAACACCCTTCCACACTTTTTTACTAAGCTCGCTCCTGAGGCTCCGGCTCCACCGTGATTCTTGGGAGCCTTGGCCAACCTCCTGGGTAGAAGCTCCTGCTTCTCTGTATTCCTTTAGCTTACCATTGGGGGGGGGGGGGGCGTGAACTCCCCAGGCTCCTTAACTGCTGTTGCTATGAGACAGCGTCTCACCATGTAGCCCTGGTTGCTCTCCGAGTCTCTTTTTTCTTTTATTGCACTGGGGAGGGACAGGCGTGTGCCACAGAGGGCACCTGGAGATCAGAGGACATCTCTGGGGAGATGATTCTCTCCCTCTACCACGTGGGTCTCAGGGATTGAACTCCAGTCATTAAGTTTGGGGGCAAGCACCTTTGCCTGGTGAGCCATCTCGCCAGCCCACTGCAGACTCCTTGTGTAGCCAAGGATGACTTTGAACTGCAGATCTTCCTGCCTCAGCCTCCCAGTTGTTGGGATCTTGGCATGTGCCACCATGCCACTTAGTCATTGTCACAGCCCAGCACTGGCACAGTTCCCAGTAACTCCTTGGAGAATGAACTAATGAATGAGTGAATGACTTGGCCTCTCTCTTCTTCAGGCCTGTCGTGGTGGAGACACAGCCCTCGGACGACCCCACCGCACCTAGCAACCTCTACATCCAGGAATGACCATCTGACAGAGCATGAGAAACGGACCTCTGTGGACTCCTAAAGACACTAGTGGTCATGACATGTCCTTATCTTTCAATAAACATGACTTCAGTCTGTTGCCATCTTGCTTTTCTGGGGTGGGGGGCAGATTTTTGGATGCCCAGTCCCCCCAAATTTAAATGATTCAACACAATGATGCTGGGGTGTAGCATAGGCTTTATTTGTCTAGTTGAGCATCACCTGTGCCCAGCTGCCTGGACGGGAGCTTATGGTGGGAGTAAGGCACTTGAGGTGGGGAGGGCCAGCTGCAGACCTCAGCTAAGCTGGTCCTCATACTGCTTGCGGAAACAGTCTCCAGCAGGGAAGAAATCCCAGCACCTTTCCTGGTACATCTTCCAGACATACGACTCCTGCGGTTGGGGGGACAGGAGTCCTTTGGTCACATCTTCAAATTCAGGGTTTCTCTGAGACGAGTTTATTGAGTACACTCAGCGTGTAACTAGAGTATAGCCTACTCATCCCCCATTAGCATCCCTTACCTGACCGGTGTGCTCTGTCTCATCCTTGTTTATCAAATACATCAGGAAAAACCTGAGGGACAGAGGACCACAGGGGAAAGATAACAACCATACTTGCATTGAAGTTTAGTTTTCAAGTGCTGAGGATGAAACCCAAAACCCAGTACATGCTAGGCAGGTATTTTACCACTGAGCCACACCCCAGCCCCTCATTGGGGAGTTCTAGGCAGGTGCTCTACCACTGAGCCACACCCCAGCCCCTCATTGGGGAGTTCTAGGCAGGGGCTCTACCACTGAACCACACCCCAGCCCCTCACTGGGGGATTCTAGGCAGGGGCTCTACCACTGAGCCACACCCCAGCCCCTCACTGGGGGATTCTAGTCAGGGGCTCTACCACTGAGCCACACCCCAGCCCCTCACTGGGGGGTTCTAGGCAGGGGCTCTACCCCTGAGGTAGCCCCTCATTGGGGGGTTTTGCTCTATCACTAAAGCCACAGTGATGTTTACCTTCTGTTTGACTGAAAACATGGCTACCCACACTCCTTTCCATAATTGGCCCAGGCTCAGTAGCCCTGCCCTGGCTGTCAACAGCCTCACTCAGTCCCAGCCTCTTGCTCACCCACCACTTCCCATCCTCACATGTAATTGGCCAGGTTGTGCTCCTCCAGAGTGTGGGTCTCAAACCCATGTGGGGTCGTATCAAAGTAGTCACTGCCTATTCCGCAGATGAAGCACTTGGTCTGAGGACAACGAGAGACGTCAGAGTCAGGACCCACGTAACATCCCTGGGACCCCAGAACCCCTGAGATTCATCCCTGGACCCGACGCACCTCCATGTCTTCCTTCACTTGCTCTTGTTGGTCTCGAAGCTCCCCAAAAGCATCAATAATCAGACCTGGGGTGGCAGGACACAGGTCAGGACCCATGTACACCCAGCACCCTTTCCTCCATGGGTTCCCTAATCTCAGCACACTTCTCAAGCGGAACAGAACCAGGCATTTATTGAATACTTCCTATGGGGCAGACACTTCAAAGAAACGCAATGCTTAATCTCCATGGCTATCTTAAACACCTTACCCTGACGGGCCTGGAGCGCAGACCAGGTTGGCCTCAAGTTTACACAGGCCTCCAGCCTCTTACTATGTAGACCAGGTTGGCCTCAGGGTTTTGCAGGCCTCCAGCCTCTGCTTCCCAAGTGCTGGGATTACAGTCATGTGCCATTGTGCCTGGTTTTAACACTTCCATTTATCAGATAGAGAAACTGAGGCTCAGAGAAACCACCTTCCTGAGGTCTCACGGTAGGAAGAGGCTAAGCCAGGGAGGTAGCCAGCCCCCAGATACTAGGCACTCCTCACACCCACACCCAGCCGCACTGACCCTGAATGATGGCTAGCAGGATGACGATGACGAAGAAGAAAAAGGTAATGTCGAAGACAACGCGGTAGAGTTCGTACTCGTCACCCGCTGGGTCCTCGATCTCGTCCCCGATGCCTCCACCGGCCCGTACACCCACATACATGTGGAACAGGTAACACTGAGGAGGAGGGGAGGGTTCACTCAGACAACAGTCACCATCACCCGCCAGAAGCCTGGACTAGGCAGGCCTGGAGACACAGGAGTGACAGACACAGCCCTGGGCCCTGCCTCTCTCTCACAGCCGGGGACAGAGCTGTCACCAAAAGGTCCTGGCAGGTGATCGACTTGACAGGATTAGACTCCCCTAGGAGGTCAACGGCTGGGCACGTCCATGAGGAAGTTTCTAGACTGAGTTGACTGAAGTGGGAAGACCTAGCCTGAATGTGGACCCAGTGTGGGGTGGGGTCCCAGAATGAACCAAAAATGAGAAAGCATTCCCTCCCTCTGCTTCCTGACTAGGGACTCAGAGTGACCAGCACCCCACGCTCTGGACACCATGATGGGCTGACTGTATTCTCGAATTGGGGTCCCAAACCATCCCTTTCTTCCTTAAGTTGCCTTGGTTGGGTATTTGATCACACTGGACAGAAATGTAACTAATACAAGGGGTTGGAGCTGGGGACTTACCCCAGTGGGCACATCTTGTGCTTGCCTGGCATGCATGCGGCCCTGGTTTTGATCCCCAGCACCACATGAGACAGAGGTGGCGGTACCTGCTTGTCACCTCCGATGGTGGCAGGAGATTGGAGGTTCAAGGGCATCCTTGGCTACACTGGGGATTGGAAATAGGATGGGGTGACAGGGACAGAGGGGTCAGGCTGGGTCGGGGAGGTACACTGTGATCACTGCGATCAGGAGAAAGCTCAGGAGCCCTCCCAGGCTCGGTGAAGACCAGAACGCCTCAGATTGCCTCAGAGCAGCAATCAGAGTGACTTCCTGCAGGAGGGCGAGTGTCCGGGCTGGGAAGGAAGTGTCATGAGAATGGATGATGGGAGAACGTATGCCAGGCAGTCCAAATGCACTACATTACTATTGGGAACGAAAGCGTAAATTTGGGGGGCTGGGTGTGTAGCAAGGCCCGGAGTCCAACCTTATCACACACACACACCAAAGTCTTTAAAATTTCTTTTGGGAGGTAGGAGGCTGGAGAGTTGGATCAGAGCACTGAGTGTTCTTCCAAAGGACCCGGGTTCAATTCTCAGACCCCATATGGTGGGTGGGTAACTCAGAGACACAAGCAGGCAAAACACCATGCATGTAAAAAAAGAAAGAAAGAAAGAAAGTGTTTTTTCTTTTGCTTCCATGAGGAACTGAAATTAGGCTGGCAAGGCTGCAGAAAGGGTCACAATGAACAAGAACAGGGAGGAGACGAGCCAGGGACCGGCTCAAGCATGGTCAGAGAGGGCTCCCTGTAGGAGGCAGCACTCAACTGGGAAGGTAAGATGTCAGGTGAAGGGGTGTGTTGTCTGGTACAGGGCAGAGAGAGGTCAATGCGGAGGACCGGAAGTGGAAGGAAACACATGGTCCTAGAGGAACTGAAAAAGGACCAGGAAGCCAGAAATCAAAAGCAAGAAGGACTGTGGTTAGACTCAGGTAGGACCAGCTCTTCCCTGTTTCTGTAAACCATGGTGACATAATTCAGTCTTCTCTGCGAGGGTGGGGGTGGGGGCCACCAGAAGGTTCTAAGCTGAGGAGGGGTGGGGATTGGCCCATCTGGAACATGGGACAGACTTCACACTTGCTGTTTTTGTATTCCCAGGAGGTGAGAGGTCCCAGTTGTGTTGACTAAGAGCTAGGCCAGCGACAGTGATGGGGACCAGGCTGTGGGACTGGACTGTGACTCATGAGCAGGGGCCCATGAAGCCAGATCATAAGCCATCTTCCGGCACAAACCCCTGAAATGATTCTCTCAATTGCAACCCCGCCTCTAGCACGTCAAAGTCAGCATGAGTTATGATCACCATCGCTCGAATAAGAGAAATATGCACTTAAGATTGAACTATGGGAGAAAAGAAAAGCTTTAGTTGGGTGATGGTGGCGCACTCCTTTAATCCCAGCATTTGGGAGGCAGAGGCAGGCGGATCTCTGTGAGTTCAAGGCCAGCCTGGTCTACAGAGTGAGATCCAGGACAGCCAGAGCCACACAGAGAAACCCTGTCTCAAAAAATTAAAAAAAAAAAAAAAAAAGAAAGAAAGAAAAAGAAAAGAAAACCTTTGTAGCAGTCTCCCTACTTAAGTAGCTCAGCCTGGCTTTGAACTCATGATCCTCCTGCCCCAGCCCCAAGCCTCCTGAGTACTGCAATTGCATCAGCACATTTTTGCTGAACCAAGGGCCTTGTATTCTTCCACTGACTTATACCTCCGACCCCTAGTCTAAGACCTTCAAGGCTATTGAGGAACTCTCAATGTAGTCCAGGCTGGCCTTGAACTCACCGATATTCCCTTCCCTCTGCCTCTCGAGTGCTGGGATTAAAGGCTACAGTTTACAGCTTTAACAGCTGAAATTATGTCTGTGGCTGGTCCTGTTCAAAGCATCTTATCTGCACCAGCTGGCGAGACCTCCCCACACACTCTGACACAGACAGGCTGTGGCAGCTTGGTGTTCTGGCTCGTCTTGAGTCAAATGACACAAGCTAGAGATATCAGAAAGAAGGGAGCCTCAGTTGAGGAAATGCCTCCATAAGACCTGGATGTAGGCATTTTCTTAATTAGTGACTGATGGGGAGGGCCCAGCCCATTGTGGGTGGTGCCAGCCCTGGGCTGCTGGTCCTGGGTTCTATAAGAAAGCAGGCTGAGCAAGCCAGTAAGCAGCATTCCTCCATGGCCTCTGCATCAGCTCCTGCCTCCAGGTTCCTGCCCTGCTTGAGTTCCTGTCCTCACTGTTTTTAATGGTGAACTGTTATATGGAACTGTGAGTGCTTTTGGTCATGGTGTTTCATCACAGCAACAGCGACCCTAACTCAGTGACCCTAACTAGGACACTTACGAACAAACGCGGGAAAGGGGCTCACCGTCATCATGTCGTCACATTTCATGTCGGGCTCGTCCTCGTCTTCGCTCTTGTTGTAGAACTTGCGGAAGAAGTTGAAGGCCACCACCGTGTACAGGTAGACCACAACGGCCAGGAGCCCCACGGTCATCACCAGCTGGGGACGGGCAGGCACGGGTCAATTTTTGGCTCCTTCTACACAGGAACCTCAACTCAGCGACCCTTTTGATTCTGAAGCCTCTTCTACGCCCCAGCTGCTTGGCCCTCCCTCTCCTAGAACGCCCTATCCTAGGCCTGGTATGGTGGCCCACGCCTTTAATCTCAGCCCTCAGGGGGCAGAGGCAGGCCGATTTCTGTGAATTCGAGGCTAGCCTGGTCTACAGAGTGAGTTCCAGTTCCAGGTTACACAGGTAAACTCATCTCAAATAACCGCCCAATAAAGCACAAAGACAAACCCAAGAATGCCCTAACCTCCTGGCTCAGACCCTTCCGGATTGCCATGCCCTTTGCCCCGCCCCTCAAAAGTGTCCCCCTGAAGATGGCCCCGCCCTCCGCCCTCACCTCCCCCTCCCACCCAGTAACTCTTGATCACCACCCCTCCCCCTCTGCCACGCCCAGATTTCCACGCAGGTCCCTGCCAGGTCCCCTCCACACCTGCTTTCCGTTGTGGGTGACAGACGAGAGGATGGTGCGCAGCGTCTTGACCCCCATGGCGATGTCCAGGAGGTGGGCAGCGAAGAAGAAGTTATTGTAGTGTCCCAGGAGGGACATCACCATGTACCAGCCCAGATACAGGAAAGACTGAGTACAAAGGAGTCGGCGTCAGGAAACATGGAAGGGTGTCCTAGAGCAAGGATAGATGCCATCCCTGCCTCGGGGAGTATCTGCTCGCTCCAGAGCGCTAGGGAGCCAGGGAGCAGGTGGGAGATCAGTTACAGAAGGACCCACCGAAACAGATGTCCCGGGGTCAGGGAACCTCAGGGTGAAAAGGCACCCTAGGGTCAAGGGTACACAGGGGCTTAGGAATTTTTCTGAGGTCAGGGAGACCTGGGCATGGAGCTTACAACCCTCCCCAAACCCTCCAAACAACGGGAACAATGCTATCCTAGGGGTTTTGCCTGGGCTGTTCCCGCATCCAGACATCTTTCTGCTGCATTCCCTCTCCACCCACAGCCCCCCTCACGTTGTCTGTGAAGATGACGCCAAACTTCCAGATCTGGTACTTGACATCGATGGACATGATCCTGCGGGAACAGGGAAGACAGCCAGGTGCCTGGGCGTCAGAAACCAGCCCTGTCCCCTGGCCCGCCCCTGGCTGAGGTGTCCTTCTCACCATGTGAGCAGGCCTGGTGGAGGGTCAGGTTTGCGCTCATTGTGGGCGGTGATCTCCAGAGAGGCTAGATCCATGCCCAGCAGCTCTGCAATCCGTTCCCTCCCGAAGATGTCCCCGTGTTTGTCCAAAACCTGCAGGAGAAAGCGGCAGCCTGTGAAGACGAGCTGGAAGGGCACTTGCCTATGGAGGGTTCTGGCAGCACTCAACTTTGCATAAGAAGTAGGGGGAGCTTTTTTTTTCCCTGGGAAGAAGGATCTGGTTTCTGCAGGTCACCAGGAGGCAAGTCCAACACCTGGCAGTGGCAATAGGCAAAGTAATGGGGAAACTTTACTGTTTGGGGAGTCGGGCTGTATAGCTGGGACCCCGGCCTCCTCAACTGCGTGTTGATAGAATGCCCTGTTCACTCTCCAGCCACACCAGCATCCCCGTCATTCTCACATTCCTACCCCAAGCACTTTGCACGGGCTGTTCCCTCACCTACACATTTCTACCTGGCTCACTCCACCTCCTAATGAACTCAGAGGGTCACTCCAGAGCTCTGGTAAAACAGCAACCTTCCCTGGCCAACACACACTCCTGTGCTTCTTCGCCGATTTAGTTTTTATATATTTTTGTTGTTGTTGTTGTTTTGAGCCCTGGATGGCCTGGAACTCACTGTAGACCAGGCTGGTCTTGAACTCACAGAGATCTATTGGCCTCTGCCTCCCAAGTGCTGGGATAAAAGGTACAGCATCACCAAGCTATTTATTTTATTTTATTTTTTTTAAGTTTTATGATTGTGTGTTACCATGTGTGTGCAGTGCTCTTAGGGGCTGTAAGAGGGCATCTCATGCACTGGGGCCACCATGCTGAGAACTGAACCCAGGTCCCCTGCAAAAGCAGCTGGACTTACCCATTAGGTCACTACTGCAGCCTCTATTATTTTTCAAATACTTATTGCCAAGTGCTCATTTGATTTACTTCTTTCAAGATTTATTGTTGATTTAGCTGTATGTGTGTTTGTCTGTGTGAGTGTATGCCACATATGTGTGGGTGCACATGAAATCCAGAAGAGGGTATCAGATCCCCTGGAGCTGGAATTATAGGAAGTCATAAGCTACAGATGTGGGTGCTGGGAACTGAACTTGGGTTCTCTAAAAGAGCAGCAAGAGTTTTTAACTACTAAGCCATCTCTCCAGCCCATCCATCCACCAACTATCCATCCATCTACCATCTATCCATCATCCACCCATCCACCCATCGACCATCCATCCATCTGCCATCCATTCATGTAGCTGCTGGTTTAGGGAGTTTTTGGAGACAAAAGTCTCATATAGCACAGGTTAGCCCTGAACTCACCGTGTAGATGAGGACGACTTTGAATTTATGATTCTTCTGCCTCCACCTCCTGAGTACAGGCATGCACCACCTTAATTTTATACAGTGCTGGGGATTGAACCCAGGGCTTCCTGAATGCTTGACAAGCACTCTACCAGCTGAGCTAAATCTTCAGGCCCCCAATGACATGATTCTTAACTGTGCTTACCACATCATTGCTCATCTCCTCTCTCACCCACCTACAGACTCAATCCTCACCCTGTGCCCTTTACATGCAGCTTCTCTTTTGAGAAGGAACTATGATCACCACGCCCATGTTCCCCAGGGGAAATGTTTCAGAGTGGCACAGCCCCTTGCTGAGAGGCCCATACAAAACAAGTACTTGACAAGGCTTGGGGTGGTCTGCTGGCAGCAAGGGACTTCGCCCAGGCGCCCTCTCTTCCCCATACTGTCCTCTCACCTTCCGCTTGACAAACTTGTCCCAGTAGTTGCTGGGGAAAGACCTATCAAGAGAGAAGTGTGGAGAGGTTAGGGTGGTGTGGTGGACTCAATGAGCTTGACCCCCAGAGGCTCATATATTTGCATGCTCAGTCCCCATGACGAGCTGTCGGGGAAGGTTTAGGAGGTGTGGTCTTGTTGGAGGAGGTGTGTCACTTTGAGGTTTCCAAAACCCACACCAGCCCCATCCCAGTCCCTCCACTGAGTCTCAGTCCCCACCCCACGCCCCTCTGCTTCCTGCAGATCAGGATGTAGCTCTCAGCTACTTCTCCAGCCTCAATACCATCCTTCTCCCCACCATAACAGACTAAGCCTCTGAAACTGTAAGCCAGCCCCAATTCAATGTTTTCTTTTATAAGAGTTGCCTTGGTCATGGTGTCTCTTCACAGCAGTACAACACTAAGACATGTGGGGAGGGTCAGGAGCCACTGGCCAGGCCAGGGGACAGTGAAATGAGACAGGGCTGGCTTTAAACTCCTGGGCTCAAATTATCCTCCTGCCTCAAGCTCCCAAGTGCTGAGATACCAGTGTGAGCAATTCCAGCTGGCTCTCAACTCTAACATTTGTTATTACTACTATTTTTGTGTGTGTGTGGGGGGGGTGTTTTGCCTTCATGTGTGTTGGGGGCCAGAGTGGGGGTGAGATCTTTTGCAACTGGAGTTACAGGATGGTTGTGAGCCACTATGTAGGTGCTGAGTGTCAAACCCGGTCCTCTGAAAGAGTGGCCAGTGCTCTGAACGGCTGAGTCATCTCTCCAGCCCTCCCCACCTTACTTTTTGAGACAGGGCATCTCGCTGAACCCCAAGGTCACCAGTTGGCCAGTGAGCCCCGTCAATCCTTCTGCCTTTGCCTCCTAACTCTGGGATTCCAGGCACTGGGCAGCCACACCCAGATTTTTATGTCGCCACTGGAGGATCTGAACTCAGGTCCTCAGGGTGAGCCCGAGTCCTTTACCCCACTGAGCCGTCACTCCAGTCCCACACCCTCAGGAACATCAATGTGTCCACTGGATGGAGAGAATGGTCAGGCTTAGGGAGGACAAGCTGGGCCTGGGGACTGGAGCCTTGCCCTTTGGAGGACCAGGCCTGGACTGGAGTAGAAGCCTAGCCCTGCTCCCCCTGCCACCCTGAGGTGGGGCTGGGCACTTACGGTGTGTTGAGCACCAGGCGGTCCCACTGCCCCTTCACGTCATCGTCCTCAGGCTGCTCCGTAATGTAGAGACCATCGAACTCCAGCTTCCGGGCCAGCTCCTTCTCCCGCTTGAAGATCACTAGGGGCACCTAGGCATGGAGGGAGGCAGAGGTGAGGGTTGGCATTAGGTGTGCTAGGAGACCATGGTCTCTGCAGAAGCCACGGGACCCTCCTGGAGCCTGTGGGTGACACCAAAGGAGTTTTCTTGGAGTTTTCAGGGTAGAAAGATGGAGGTTAAGGGTAGGTGGGGAGGTGCAGGCAGAGGGGGGGGCGGGTGGGTGGGGAGGTGCAGGCGGGGGGGGGGGGGGTGGGTGGGTGGGGAGGTGCAGGCAGAGGGGGCGGGTGGGTGGGGAGGTGCAGGCAGAGGGGGCGGGTGGGTGGGGAGGTGCAGGCAGAGGGGGGGCGGGTGGGTGGGGAGGTGCAGGTAGAGGGGGCGGGTGGGTGGGGAGGTGCAGGCAGAGGGGGCGGGTGGGTGGGGAGGTGCAGGCAGAGGGGGCGGGTGGTGGGGAGGTGCAGGCAGAGGGCGGGTGGGTGGGGAGGTGCAGGCAGAGGGGGCGGGTGGGTGGGGAGGTGCAGGCAGAGGGCGGGTGGGTGGGGAGGTGCAGGCAGAGGGGGCGGGTGGGTGGGGAGGTGCAGGCGGGGGGGGGGGCGGGTGGGTGGGGAGGTGCAGGCGGAGGGGGGGCGGGTGGGTGGGGAGGTGCAGGCAGAGGGGGGGCGGGTGGGTGGGGAGGTGCAGGCAGAGGGCGGGTGGGTGGGGAGGTGCAGGCAGAGGGGGCGGGTGGGTGGGGAGGTGCAGGCAGAGGGGGGGCGGGTGGGTGGGGAGGTGCAGGCGGGGGGGGGGCGGGTGGGTGGGGAGGTGCAGGCGGGGGGGGGGGCGGGGGGGGGAGGTGCAGGCGCGGGGGGTGGGTGGGTGGGTGGGGAGGTGCAGGCGGGGGGGGGGGCGGGGGGGGGGAGGTGCAGGCAGAGGGGGCGGGTAGGTGGGGAGGTGCAGGCAGAGGGGGGGTGGGGGGGTGGGGAGGTGCAGGCAGAGGGGGCGGGTGGGTGGGGAGGTGCAGGCAGAGGGGGCGGGTGGGTGGGGAGGTGCAGGCAGAGGGGGCGGGTGGGGGGGGAGGTGCAGGCAGAGGGGGCGGGTGGGTGGGGAGGTGCAGGCAGAGGGGGCGGGTGGGGGGGAGGTGCAGGCAGAGGGGGCGGGTGGGGGGGAGGTGCAGGCAAATGTGAGTGATGTTATAAAGGAAAGGGCAAGCTGAGGGTGCCCCAGTTGTCTGCTGAAGGCTGGGGCTGCGGAGGAGAGGTGTTAACTCAGGCTGTAAGGTGAATGAAACAGGGGCAGGTGGAAGGCTGTGGGAGGAGGGGCCAGCAGAAGGCAGAGTACACACAAGAACTCTGAACCAAAGAGCTCTGCTCATTCAGCAAAATTGACAAGATTTACACAAACTTCCAGACATGTGGAACCCATGAGACATGGCTTGGGGGGGCATGACAAACCTTGGGTGTATCTGACATGAGAATCCACTCTCTAGTCATATCTGAGACCCAGAGACACCCTAGGTGACAGATCGGTCTATCTGTCTTCCCTCCGTCCCTCCCTCCCTCCCTCCCTTCCTTCTTTCCTTCCTTTCATTTAGACCAGGCTTGCCTGGAACTTACAGAGATCTGACTGGCTTGGCCTCTTGAGTGCTGCTGGGACTAAAGGTGTGTGCCAGGCCTTGTCTTCTTCTTCTTTTTTTTTTTTTTAAATATAACCCATGAGTCCAGCCAGGCCTTGTCTTCTTCGTTTGTTTTTTTTTTTTTAAATATAACCCATGAGTCCATTTAGTGTTTTCCATATACACGTGGGTGTGGGCCCCTCCTCAGGAGCATGGGCAACCTACCCCAGCCCACACTCCTGAAGAAAATGGTCTCTTCCCTCCCCTAGCAATCATCAGTTGTCAAAAGCTACTTGGCTGGGGGGAGGGCTTGTGTGCCCATACCCCGCTTATTTTGGAGACAGGATCTCCCTATGCAGCTCAGGCTGGTCTAGAACTTGATGTGATGCTGCCTCCCTGGTATTATAAGCATGCACTAGTCTGGGCCTGACTTCACAGAAATCTTTTTATTTAAAAAAATCTTTTAAATGTGTATATATGCATCTGTGTGGGTGCATGCTAGTATGTGTATGGAGGTGACCACAGAGGTCAGAGTACATCAGATCTCCTGAAGTTGGAGTCACAGCCATTTGTGGCCCACTCTCCCTGGGTGCTGGGAACCAAACCCTGGACCTCAGCAAGAGCAGCATGTGCTCTTAACTGTTGAGCTGTCTCTCTGGCTCCCCTCTTCACAGAGATCTTAGTTCAAATGATTGACAGGCAGGAAATAATATTCCCCATGATAAATTTGTCCCTCGATGGGGAAAGGAACACAACCACGTACGCATGGCACAGATAATCCAGGGCGTAGCATGCCAGCTGTGGTCTGCATTAGCTCCCATTTGCAAAAGCATCCTTGCTGAAGACCCCAGTCTCGTATTGGCTGGCTCTCTTTACCCATCCTAAAGCCTCTGGTACCGACCACTGTCCTAGGTCCCCTCTGCGCAAGCACTCTAGCATCCTCCAGAGTCCCTGCCCTAAGGACCACAGTCTCAGGTCCCGTCTCACCTTGAGACAGTTGTAGCCGATGATGCAGAGAAAGGCCACCAGAGTGTGCAGCAGGCTCAAGCACCGCAGGGCGGGCTCCATGTAACCCGTGCTCTCCTCCAGGAAGTAGTACACCATGTTCTCATCTTCTTCACCTTCCACCTCCTCGCTGGCCCCGGAGCCCCAGCCGGAGCCACCACCAGACCCTGCCCCTGACATGTCCCCAGCTCCGGAGCCTTCTATGTCATCCTCCCCTGGTGGAGAGTCTGAGACCTGAAGTGGGGTCAGAGGTAAATCAGAGGGGACCCTGGTGGCACCTGGCCTGTTACGCCCAAACTCACAACCTGTAGCTAACATTTGTACGATACTTTGTTTTGTTTTCTCTCCCTCCCTGATTCTCTCTTTTGAGACAGGGTCTCACTGTGTAGCCCTGGCTAGCCTGGAACTCACTATGTAGATCAGGCTAGCCTCAAACTCAGAGCGATCCACCTGCCTCTGCTTCTTGAGTGCTGGGGTTAAAGACATGCACCACACTCCCATCAACACTTTCTTTTTTGACATAGTACCTTGATAGCATAGGCTTGCCTGGGATTTGCTATGTAGCCCAGGCTGGCCTCAAACTAGTGATCATCTGTGTCAGCCTCCCAAGTACTGAGATTATGGATATGTGCCATCACACTAGGCTTATATAGAACTTTCTAGATGCAGAGACTGCTGTACTTTACATTTATTTGTTTGAGTCTGGATCTCATGTACCCCAGACTGCCCTCACACTCTCTGTATAGCCAAGAATGACCTTGAACTCTTGATCCTCCTCTATTGGTCTCACTTTTTGAGATAAAGTCTCACTATGTAGGCCTGGCTGGCCTAGAACTTACAGAAACGCTTCTGCCTCTGCTTTCCAAGCATTGGAATTAAAGGCATGCACCACCAAGCCTGACCCTGGTTCCCTCTTTTAAGTTTCACAAGTCTCAGGTATAAATGTGGTTTCAACCCCATTTTGAGGATGAGGAGACTGAGGCACGGAGAAGTTAAGCATTTTCTCACCATCACCCGTCTCTAGCACACCTGTGTGTTGTTATGTAGGCCCCCTGGCAAGGACACGAAGCCCCCTGTAGCATCAGGAGGCCTGGTTCCTAGCCCTCCCTCTCTCTTCCGTCAGCTGTCCACTTTCTTCTCCACACACACCTCTCCTTACTGGCCTGAAAGGGAAGCAGCCTAGATAGGCCTATGGGTGCCGCAGAGGGACCCTCACACCTGGTACTGCCTGGCAGGCGGCCAAGCTGGCTGGGAAAGCAGCTCTGTGTCTTGTACAGTTTCCTGAATGCAGGCAGACGTCTGTCCACATGGGCCCAGCCACCCTACTCAGACCCACAGGGTGCCCAGACCAGGCTGTCCAGTCGGAACTCCCCTAAGAAGGCTCGGTCTGGAATCTCATCCCTTCCTTCAAGGGCCCTGGGCCCCTGTGGTAATGTTGAGCCTCCCACCTCACAGCTGGGTGAGGATCTATCGGATCCTCCCCCGGGCCGTGGCCACAGGATAGACACCTTATAAAACAGCAAGATGAAGTTGATAGCAAATGCCAAGAAGAGGGCCAGGAATCGCAGCGTGTAGAAGTTCCTGGACAAGTAGTTCTAGAAAGAGAGAGAGGAGGAGAGTTCACAGTGTGGCCTCGTCCCCGACCACATCGCACTTTCACCCACGACCGACCGGAGAGCCGGAGTCTGATCCCTGCTCCCCAACCTCCTTCTCATGGAGTGCTCGCTGGGCGCCAGGGCTTTGGCTGAGGGCTTTAGATGCAAGCCCTTGTTTGTCTGTCCCCAGAGCTTTATGGATGTGCCATTGCTGGGACGGCCTTCACAGAGGAAGAAACTGAGGGGGCGGGGAGCTGCTGTCTTTCTCAAGGTCAGATACCCAAGGAGCTGCAAACCTATCACTTGGGAGAAGGAACTTGGAACTCCCATCGAGCAAGCTCTCTGCCACTGAGCCACATCCCGGTCCCACACCTGGGATTTGAATCCAGGTACACTGGAGTCCATATCCCCCCTCCCCCACCCTGCTTCACCGTCTGCATTACTGCAAACAGAAGGCGGCTTCTGCATCACGCCATCTTTCTCTCCCCACTTCTCCTCTCCCTTTTTTTCTCACAATTCCTCACGGAACCACCTTCCACTCAGCATGTTTACCCCATCCCCAACTCAAGTCAGGACTGGCTTGAGGGGGAGACAGGATGCTGTCTCCCAGACACCTCCCTCCTTCAGAGACAGGTGAGGTGGGTCTTGCCCAGGACCTCTGAGGGTCCAGACCTCCCAGCTGTACCTGGGGACAGCTCTGCCCTCTCTTTAGTGAGTTCCTCTCTGAGAGGAGCTTGTGGGGATGAGGGTCCCCCCCAAGAAGAGAAAGCTTTAGTGTACCCCTGCTGGTCCTTACCAAGAATTTCACCCTCTGTACTTCCAGTTCCCCCCAGAATTCTTCCAGGCCTGCACCTCCAGCTTCCTCCTTCTTTGGAGGGGGTGGAGGGGGTGTCTTCTTGGGGGGTTCTGGAGGAGGCTCAGGGACTTCTTCCTTCTCTCCATTCTCAGTACTGTAGGACACAGAAAGGGATCAGTGGGTACTTGGGCAATTCACTCATTCAAAGTCATTCATTTGGGGGCCATCCCAGGCCAGGCCAGGTCTGGATGGTGCTGGGACCCAAGATGATGAGACAACATAGGCCCTACCCTCATAAACTCCAGTAAAACGGAGCTGAGTAGTGGGGGTGGGGCGGGGCTCAACGTAGAGCACTTGCCTAGTGTACGCAAAGGCCCTGGGTTCTGTCCCGAGCATGGGAAAAGAAAGCAAAACCAATCAAAGCAACCAAAACTACTGGTTTACAGTAGTGGAGATTAGAGCTGGGCCCTGAGCATGCTGGGTAAGTGCTCTGCCTGAGATGCATAGGTTTTTATTTGTTATTTTGAGACAATGGTCTCAATGAGTTGCTTAGGATGGTCTTGAACTTGCTGTGGCCCAGGCAGGCCTTCAACTTTTGACTCTTCTGCTTCAATTAGATGGGATAAAAATACTCCATCAAAATAACTTCACATGTGGAGCATGGGGAAGGTATTCCAGACAGAAGAAGACGCGTGCACAAAGATCTAAAAGAGCATCCTATCTCTGATGCCTTTCTTAGAGCATCCTATCTCTGATGCCTTTCTTGAAATCTCTCTTCTGCCCCAGGTATGGACCGAGTGATGCTGATGGCAGAGGGCAGAGGGTGACCAGTACAGCTTTGGCCTTGACTTCAGAAGGCTCTCAGTCCAGAAGGACTGAGGCAAAAGTCTGGCTCTTTCTGCTTTGAGACACTCACTCAGCTTTCTCCGGTTCTGGCTCCGGCTCTGGTTCTGGAGGAGGCTCCTCCTCTTCTCCATCCACCTGCGGACAGGGCAGAGGTCTGAGCCTGCTTGGTATTCACCAGCCTCTTTCTAGTCTGTTACTCTCTGGTCTCACTTCTTTCTCCCTAAGTAATCAAAGTGTTAACCTTGCATCCTTCCACCAAGAAAGCGGGGATTATGAGTCTCATTGTTAAGAGGGGAAATAAAATGCCTGGCTCACAATCCTGTGTAGAATCAGTCTGAATTCAAAGAGCTTTTTGTCTGTTTGTGGTGGGTTCTTGCTATGTAGCTGGTAGTGAACTCCTGGTCCTTCTTCCACGGCCTCCCCAGTGTTAGAATCACAGGCTTGTGTCAGCATGCTTGCCCAAAGGATGCTCTTGTCCCTCACGGCTTCTCATCACCTTGACAACCACAAGCAGCTGTCACAGCACCAAGGTGTGAGGATGTTGGGGGAACCTTTCTCTGATAGACTAACTCCCTACAGCCCTGAGTTTCTCTGAGGGTCATTCCTGGCGTCGTTGGCGCCGTCTCCGTGGGTCTTTTCAGTCTGGTCCTCCCTCCCCGATTCCTCTAATTTGGCCTCTAGGTCTTTGGTTCTCTCTAGCCCAGAGTACATGTTTCTCTCCCCACCATTTTGACCTTCTCCTCTTTCGGTTCAGCTTTCTCTGAGTTTCTGTCAGGCTGTCCCTCTGTCTCCATGCCCTGGAGCCTC
Source organism: Peromyscus eremicus (assembly GCF_949786415.1). Classification (NCBI taxonomy): domain Eukaryota; kingdom Metazoa; phylum Chordata; class Mammalia; order Rodentia; family Cricetidae; genus Peromyscus; species Peromyscus eremicus. The sequence continues at coordinate 158,995,712 of NC_081416.1, read as the reverse complement.
GCAGGCCTCTCACCCCCAGCTTCCTCTTGAGGATGGGCGAGCCCTCTGGCGTGGGAGGCTCCACAGGCGTTGTGTCACCCATGTCCCCGAGACCACCAGCGCCTTCTGGCCGGAAGGGGCTCCCATCGGCCACAGCTACCGCCCCGTCGGCGCCTCCCGTGCCAGCCTGGTCGGCTGCCGCCTCTTCGTCTCCCGCGCCTTCGGCGGCATCGCCTTCGCCCTCTCCCTCGCCCTCTCCCTCCGCATCGCTGCCAGGGCCGCTCGGCTGCTGGCCGTGCACCTCGTCGCCCGTGGGGTCCGGCATGCCGGCCAGGAGCTCGGTCACCGTCACCTTCTTGGCGCTGTCTACCAGCCCGCCGCCGAACAGCGAGCCCCAGAGCAGCCTCAGCGCCCCCGCCGCCGCGCCCGCGCCCGCGCCCCCCGCGCGCGCCACCAGCGCCCAGAGCAGCGCGGCCACCGCCGTGGCCGCCTCCCGCGCCGTCAGTCTCCGCAGCCTCCGCACGCGCCGCCGCAGGCTACGGTAGCTCAGGCCCCGCAGCGTCCGGCTCCCCGCCGCCGCCAGCCAGGCCCACACGCCCGCCGCCGCCGCCACCCCCGTCCCGTCGGGGCCCGCCGCGCCCTCCTCGGCCTCCTCCGCGCCCTCGTCCTCGTCCTCCTCCGGCTCGCCCTCTGGCTCCGAGATCTGAGCCGCGATCTGCATCTCGAAGATCGTGTCCTCGCAGAAGCTAACGAACAGCTCCATCTTCTCCGACTCGCCGCCCTCGTTCACCACGTCGAAGATGAACTGGCGCTTGGACTCCTTCACCTGCGGAGAAGGGGAGCGGACGGCGGGGTGCACTGCTGCAGGTGCCCTTTGAGACCTGGGCTCGGGCAGCCCAGGCTGGTCTCAAACTACCTATGCGGTTGAGGATGGCCTTGAACTCCTGATACTCCTGCTGGGATTAGAGTTGCACAGCACCACCCTCCACAATTTCCTTTATTATCGTCGTTGTAAATTATGTGTAGGGTTGGAGATACGGCTCCGCAGCTAAGCACACTGGCTACTCTTCCAGAGGACCCCGGGTTTGATTCTCAGCATCCATAGGGCGGCTCACAATCACCTGTAACTCCAGGTCAGGGGTTTCAATGCCCTCAGGAACACACATGCAGGTGGTGAATGCAAGCAAAACACACACACATAAAACAATCTTTACAAACAATAAAATTATGTGTGTCTGAGTGTATGTGAGTGTAGGGGACCTAGGATTCAGAGAGAAGGCATATGATCCCTAGACCTAGAGTTACCAGTTGGAGGGCTGTGAGCCACCCAACTCGGGTTCTGGAAACCAAACCTGGATCCTCTGCAAGAGCAATAAGCACTCATAACTGCTGTTATTATTACTATTATTATTATTTTTTAACATCATTATTTTGGAGACAGGATCTTACTGTATGTTAGCCTGGAACTCACTATATAGACCAGGCTGTTCTCCAACTCATACAGATTGGCCTACTTTTGCCTCCCAAATGCTGGGATTAAAGTGGTGTACCACCACACCCCATACTTTCTTTTATATTTAGGGAGTCACGGTCTTGTTATGCTGCCTGGGCTGGTTCTGAACTCGTGGCCTCAGTCTTCTCCACTCAGCCTCCGGAGTGCCTGGGTCTGCAGGGGCACACTGCTGCACACAGCCTACATGTTATCAACAGCAGCATTGCAGAACACGGTCCTGCATGCTTCTCATCCCAGCACATGGGAGGTGAGGCAGGAGGAGTCCAAGTTCTAGGCTGCCCTGGGCTGCAGTCTCCCCACCCCCGTGTGTGTGTGTGTGTGTGTGTGTGTGTGTGTGTGTGTGTGTGTGTGTGTGTGTGATTTGTAGGTAAGCATATTACTTAATAAAGCCAGGCGTTAACCAAGAATTTACATAGGCCTAGATAGGCACAGATCATAAAGAAAATGTAGAGTCTGAGCTCCCAACAAGCTAGCCCCAGAATCTAGCTTTTCTTTATTTTGTTGTTTTTGTTTTGAGACAGTCTCCATGTTTAGCACGTGCTTACTTTGTGCATGTGATCCTCCTGCCTCAGCCTTTCACATGTTAGAATTACACACATGTACTTGTATATGCCCAGCCTATACCTTTTAGCTGTTTTTTTTTTTTGTTTGTTTGTTTGTTTGTTTGTTTTGAGACAGGGTCTCATGTATCCTAGGCTAATCTCAAATGCTGTGGGTCGCTAAGGATGACCTTGAACTCCTCCGGACCCCTCCCCAAGTGCTGGGATCACAGGCATGCACCGCCATGCCAGGCTGGCAGGGGTTCAAATCCTAATTCTACTATTGAAAAGCTGAGTGATTGTTTTACTTAACTCCATGGGCCTCAGTTTTCCCCTCCATAAATGGGGCCCAATGGAAGGACCGGTTACAGGATGGCTGTGAAGATTTAAGGAGCTGGCTGGTGTTGAGTGGTTAGATAGTGCCCGCCTGGCATCTGACCAGTGCGTAGTGTTCACTGGTGACATATGCCCCATAGGCCCACATGAACATGCATGGATTCACGGGGAGCACAGGAGGGTGTGTGCAGGAGGAGTGGGTGTCCAGGGAGATCACGGGAAGAGACAGTACGCACTAGAGAGGAGGGAGAGCACCGTGGGGGAGGACATGGTGAATGGGGTATCCCTGCAGACACATGCGTACAGATATTCTGGGTGCAAGGACGTGTGCCTGATGGGATGTGAATACGTGATGCATGATCGTGAGGGTTTTTGTGGAGAGCAAGGGGGCACCAGGGACCAAGAGAGGATTCTGGTGTGAACAGAGCATTGGTATCCTGGGAAGATGCTGCCAGGGTGTGACCACACCACATTAGGCTCTATGTGCAGGAAGAGCATGGGACCACGTGGAGAAGACAGATAATTATGCAAGGGTCTGCCTTTGCACAGTCTATGCAAGAGGAGTGTGCAGGAGTCAGGGCCCAAAGCACGTGGCAGGACACTCTGTGGGGGCAGATCCATGTGCGTGAGCTGGGTTTCTGCTGAGGGGTATGGGCGTTGAGGAGGCCATGAGTGGGTGAGCCTCATGGGCTAGGAGAGAGGAAGGAGAGTGGGAGAGCTTGTGAAGGAGTGTGCAGGCACTTGGGGGGCATGCCAAGGATGTGTGAGTGTGTGCAAGTGCATGCAGGGGACCCCTGGGGCGACAGGGCAGGGAGGGGCTGGGGTGTGAGGGCCACACTGGGAACTGAGAGAAAGAGAGTGGAACTCACTAATGAGCTAAGTGAACCCAGTGTACTCTCAGGGGAGTGTGTGGGACACAGTCAAGCATTGGTGGGTTAGATGCTGGGGGTGGGGCGGGCTGAGATAGGACTCCAACGGTCCAGGCTGCCCCGGACATAGTTCTGAGGGGCATATTTGAGAGGATGGTGACCAGAGAGGAGCGTGCGAGCATGCCAGAGCACCCCAGAGCCACCAAAGTGTGTATGGGGAAGTGGGCATAGGCCAACTGGGGTGCAGGCGGCAGGTGCGCAAAGTGTGTGTAATCATGCAGATTCAAGCGTAGGTGTGACTGCATCAGGGTGACAGATCACGCCAGAGTTTCCACGGCGAGTTGCAAGTCATGATGTCCTGCAGCGACCATGAGGGCACACCCATGCTACTGCTGCGATGCACAAGGGATGCATATGCCAGAGGTGAGTGCCAGCAAGTTTGGGTTGCGCACGATCACAGCAGGAACCACAAAATCTCTCTGAGGAGGGGTGTGGGGTTAAAACTAGTGTAGATCAATTGGTAGTGTCTGCCTAGCATGCAGGAAGCCCTGTGTTTGATTCCCAGAACCCCAAAAGCCAGATACAGTGGCACACACTCGTAATCCCAGCACTGGGGAGATGGAGGCAGGGGCCATCCTCAGCTACAGCGTGAGTTTAAGACCAGCCTGGGATATATAAAACCTTGTCTTCAAACATAATACCATGCGGGGAGCGGTGAGGGCTTGTCGTAGCCAAGCAGGGCCCGAGGTACAGACACTGAGGTGTACACAGCCCTGTGTAGGGTATGAACACTCAAGGCACCAAGGCTTTATGCACAGGCACAGGTCTACTGACCTGGGGCATCTCCCACTGAGCACGGTTGGTCTCTGAGATCTCGAAGTAGATCCGCTCTATGCGACGCGAGGAGCCCATGATCTCGATGCGGCCCAGGTAAGGCCGGAAGTACTCCAAGATGCTCTCAGCCAGCTCCAGGAAGTTGCGCAGGCGCGGGTCGTGGGGGACATGCTCTGACAGGTTGGTCAGCAGCACTGCCACGTTGAAGCCGATGTCCCGCGCTGGCTCCTGGAAGCGGTTGGCAAACTCTTCACAGTTGATCATTTCATTCTCATCGGCTTCGGAGCACGACAGCAGGAACTGGATCTCTGGACCAGAGAACTGCTTCTGGCTGTCCATGGCCTGTGGGCAGGCAGGGAAGGTCAGTGTGTGTGGGAGCACGCCCGTGCGTGTGTGTGTGTGTGTGTGGGAGCACGCCCATGCGTGTGCGTGTGCGTGTGCGTGTGCGCGTGTGTGTGTGTGCGAGCACGCCCGTGTGCGTGTGCGCGCGCGTGTGTGCGTGCGTGTGTGCGTGTGCGTGTGTGTGCGCGCGTGTGTGTGGGAGCACGCCCGTGCGTGTGTGTGTGTGCGTGTGTGTGCGCGCGTGTGTGTGAGCACGCCCGTGTGCGTGTGTGTGTGTGTGTGTGTGTGTGTGTGTATGTGTGCGAACTCAAAGGCCTCAGTGTCAGCAACAACCAATTATAAGGACTGTGGCTAAGCTGAGCTTGGTGGTGCTGTTTTAATCCCAGCACCTGGGAGGCAGAGGCAGGTCGATCTTTGTGAGTTCGAGGCCAACCTGCTCAACATAGAGAGTTCCAGAACAACCAGGGCTTACATAGTGAGATCCTATGTCAAAAAACTAACATAACAACAACAAAGACCACAAAACAAAATGAAACAAAGGCTCAGTTGGTAGGGGGCCTGCCTCAGACGCGATGGATCCCAGCATTATATAAACAGGATGTGGAGGAGCATGTCTGTGATCCCCAAACAGAAATAAATAAGCCCCTTGCTCTTGATAAAATAATGGTAGGGTTTTTTTGTTTGTTTGTTTTTGTTTTGTTTTGTGGGCTTTTCAAGACAGGGTTTCTCTGTGTAGCCCTGGCTGTCCTAGAACTCTCTCTCTGTAGACCAGGCTGGCCTCAAACTCAAGAGATCCTCCTGCCTCTGCTCCCTGCCCCCAAGCGCTGGGATTAAAGGTGTGTGCCACCACACTCAGCTAATAAAGGTTGGTTTTTAAATTAGAAATTAATTTTGCTTTTGTTTGTTTGAGACAGGGTCTTCCTCCGCAGCCCTGACGGGACTGGAACCTACTCTGTAGCCCAGGCTAGCCTGGAACTCATACCCTCCTGCCTCTGCCTTCTGAGTGCTGGGACCAAAGGCATGTGCCACCATGCCCAGCTGCTTATTTTGTCTGTCTGTTTGTTTGTTAAGACAAGGCCTCATGTAGCCCAGGCTGGCCTGAAACTCCCAATGCTCCTGCCTCAGCCTTCAGATTACATGCATGCACCACCCACCATACTCAGTTTATGCAATTCCGGGAACCAAACCCATGGCCTCGTGCCTGCTAGACAAGCACCCCACCAAACAGACTACACCCCACACTTGCTGCGTGCTCTTCGGCAGTTTTCAAAGGCAGTTTCTCAAACATCCTTGACCGCACCAGCGGTAAGAAAGCATTTTACAGTTCAACTCAAAAAAAAAAAAAAAAAAAGTTTCAAGACACATTTCTGACTTTTGCTACGCAATGGTCTCCGTGTTCTGTTTTCTATTAAGAGATGATGGTCGTATTTTACTAGATGAGTTTCCCGACCAACCTGGAGATGGGCTGCAGAATGAAGAGGGACGCAGCTCTGGGGTAGAACAGAAGCGGTATTTCCTGGCTCTAGGCTGTCCTTTGTGAAAGCCAAGAGCTTTGCAAAAATGCTTTCTAAATGAGTAACAGGCTTTGCAAATCATGAAAGGTTCTAAAACCACAGAGCAAAGAGACCCAGTCACACAGGAACTTCTCTTCATGTACCCTGGTGCATCCACCAGCCGCCCGCCCCATGGGGGCCTGGGATCCTTTCCTCCCCCTCCCGATTTGCTCTTGGATGCAACTCTGCCGATTTGCTGTTTTCTCTTAGTCATCGTCCATCTGTCCCACCCCTTCTTTTGTGACATCTTCTCCGGCCACCAACAACCTGCCTTCACTTCCAGACCTGGAAAGGCCGGAGGTGGCTGGGGGCGGGCGGGGCTGAGAGCTACACCCTTCTTTTGCTTCCCACATCCTTGAGATGACAGTGGGATTCCAGGTTCCACATGTCACCTGAACATATGATTGGCAGGTCTTCCCATCTGGACCCTGACCACTTTCCAGCATCTTGACAAATGGGACCACTGACATCTTAGTGGATGTCACCTCACAAACAGAAAGGCTCAGAAGTAACTTGTTTTCTATTTTATTATTATTATCATCATTATTATTATTAATATTATTATTATTATTTTTAAAGACTGTCAGTCGGGGAGCTGGAGAGATGGCTCAGAGGTTAAGAGCACTGGCTGCTCTTCCAGAGGTTCTGAGTTTAATTCCCAGCACCCACATGGTGGCTCACAACCATCTGTAATGAGATCTGACACCCTCTTCTGGCATGCAGGCAGACATGCAGGCAGAACACTGTATACATTATAAATAAATCTTTAAAAAAAAAAGACTGTTGGTTGGTGGTGACATACTCCTTTAATCCCAAAACTTGGGAGGCAGAGACAGGTGGATCTGAGTTCGAGGCCAGCCTGGTCTACTAAGTGAGATCCAGGATAGCCAAGGCTACACAGAGAAACTCTGTCTGAAGGGGAGGAAAAAAAAAAAAGACTCTGTCTTGCTTTGTAGCTCTGGCTAACCTGGAACTTCCTCTATAGACCAGGCTGGCCCTGGCTTCTTGGCATCCGTCCAGCCTCTACCTCCAGAGTGCTGGGATTATAGGCATGCAGGCCCACGTGTGAATCCAGAAGAGAGCTTTAGAAGATAAAACCTCCCCTCCCCCAGCCTTACCCATTTCAGGAATAGCGGCTCCCACCCACCCGCTGTGCTGAAGTGAAATCTCTGAGTCATCCCGCCTGCTCTTGTCACCCACATCTGATCCCTCATCTGCAAAGCTGCCAGCTCACTTTCAGGACAGATCCAGGTCCCATCCGCGTCTCCTCCCTCCCTGCACCCCTGCCTTCCGTCTCTCAGCCCCACAGCAGCCCCCTCCCTGCCGTGCTGTCTCTACACACAGTGGGAGGGGCTCTGAGAACCACCTGCTTCAGGTCTGCACTCTCTGTACCCATTACACACGAAGTGCCCAAGTCCCCCTGCTGCTGCCGGGCCTGCCAGCTGCCCCCTCCCCTCCCGAGACACCGGCCTGCCGGCTGCCCCGCCCCTCCCGAGACACCGGGCCCTGCCTGCTGCCCCCTCCCCTCCCGAGACACCGGGCCCTGCCTGCTGCCCCCTCCCCTCCCGAGACACCCGGCCTGCTGCCCCCTCCCCTCCCGAGACACCCGGCCTGCCGGCTGCCCCGCCCCTCCCGAGACACCGGGCCTGCCTGCTGCCCCCTCCCCTCCCGAGACACCCGGCCTGCTGCCCCCTCCCCTCCCGAGACACCCGGCCTGCTGCCCCCTCCCCTCCCGAGACACCGGGCCTGCCTGCTGCCCTGCCCCCTCCCCTCCCGAGACACCGGGCCTGCCAGCTGCCCCCTCCCCTCCCGAGACACCGGGCCTGCCAGCTGCCCCCTCCCCTCCCGAGACACCGGGCCTGCCAGCTGCCCCCTCCCCTCCCGAGACTCCGCCTCCTCCTTTCTCTTGCCACCTCTGCGGCCACACAGCTCTCCTCCCAGCCTGCTCTTGTGTTCCAGCCTTCACACCTGCTGTCCTTTCGCAGGGGACACCACACCCCCTCCACCTTCATGAGGTGCTTCTCAAACCCCAACATCAGTATCCCCTCCTTCAGAAGGGCCTTCCCCGGCCACCCCATTCCCATGCTTTTTTTAGCTGGTTTTCACTAGGCCCTCCCCTCTCAAGTGGGTGTCTCTCTTTTGCTCACTGTCTTGCTCTCATGACTAAGGTAGCGGCTGACACCCCAGAGAGGCCTCATCCAATGCCATGGTCTAGGTATGTTTCCCAAAGGTCCTAGTGTTAAAGATCCTATGTGTGGCACTATGGGAAGATGTTGTGGTTATTTAGGGGTGGGAGCTAGTGAGAGGGCCTGAGGCCATTGGTGGAATGCCTTAAAGGGGATTAGGTGACCCCACACCGTCCTGCCTAGTTTCTGCTTCCTGGTTCATGCTTGACTTTGCGACATGTCCCCTCCTGAAAGCCTGGCCTCCCAGACATCACAGACAATGGGACCGTTTGATCTAACACTTTCATTGTTTCAGGTATTTTGTTATAATAATGAAAATCTGATATACCTGGTTCTTATTTCATTTTTGTGCTTTTTAAGACAGGGTCCTGTGTAGCCCAGACTGGCTCTAAACTCTCTCTGTGGTCAAGGCTGACCTTGAACTCTTGGTTTTTCTGTCTTAACTCCTAAGTGCTGGGTCACACGTGTGAGCCATGCACTCAGCTAGGAAAGCCGATGCATCCAAATCTGTCAAAAATCTGTCAGACGCATGGAACATCTTGAAAACGGGACAGTTTTAATATTTGCTCCATTTTCTGATGAAGGGTCCAGGAATATAGCAATATAAAATTATAAGCTTAAGAGATAAAAACTGACAATCACCAGTTCTACAGGTTAACTGCTAACAATGGCTGTCTGCTTCACAGCCAGTTCCTCTGTCAACAGCCAGGGGTTAACTTTTAAATACCCCCCCCCCCCCCGCCGCCGCCCCTTATAGCCAATAACTGCCTGGACCAAAGTTAACTTTTTTTTCCCCCAAAGATTTATTTATTATGTATATAGTGTCCTGCCTGCAGGCCAGAAGAGGGCACCAGATCTCATTACAGGTGGTTGGGAGCCACCGTGTGGTTGCTAGGAATTGAACTCAGGACCTCTGGAAGAACAGCCAGTGCTCTTAACCTCTGAGCCATTTCTCCAGCCCCCAAAGTTAACTTTTAATGGTTGTTTCTACGTGTCTCCTAGCATACACCCGTGCCTGACACTATGAAGGGGGCAGTACCCCCTCCATGGCCACAGCCCCAGAATTCCAGCATTGGCTGTGGTCTCAGCTAGTTTATCAGCTGTGCCTCGCAGTGTTTTATTTTAATTTTTAATTTTTATTTTTCTGGAATAAAGTTTGCTTCTGTTTAATAGACTTTGGTGGTCTGTCCCCCATTATTGTGTGGCCCCGGACCCAACACTGAGAAGTAACAAGTCCTTTTAAATGGGTTCTGAATGTGGCTTTTCAACCAGAAACTGCAAGGCATATTGTAAAATACAAAGATTTGCCTGGGGAAGGAATGGATGCTTGGTATTAGGGAAGTTTTATGTTTGTAAATGTTTAGAAATTTATTTTTTTACTTTTGGTTTTCCGAGACAGGTTTGCTCTGTGTAGCCCTGGCTGTCCTGGATCTCACTCTCTAGACCAGGTTGGCCTCAAACTCAGAGATTCACCTGCCTCTGCCTCCCGAGTGCTGGGATTAAAGGTGTGCCACCACCGCCCAGCTACTGCTTAGAAGTTTAAATATCACCATGTCCCATCTCACCAGCAACTGCTGACAATACTAAAGAGGGGTGATGGAGGGGGCGTCTGTGGATGGAAGGCTCTGGAAAAAGCTCAAGTGAAATGATAACACCCTCCCAAACAGACTCTGATTACACGTCTGTGACAAATCTCAGCTGACAGGAGACACAGGGGACAGAAGGACATGTGAAATGACACAAGAAGGCATGGTGTGGCCAGATCCAGACTGCGGACACTACATCTAAGGGGCTCTAACCGTCTGTGGACTTCGGATACGTTTGAAATACTGAAATAATATTTCAGATAAACTGAAATACGGATTTCTTCTCTTAAAATATTCACAGGGGCTGGAAAGATGGCTCAGCAGTTAATAGCATTGGCTGCTCTTGCAGAGGACCTGGGTTAGGTTCCCAGCACCCACATGATGGCTCACAACCTCTGAAACTCCAGCTCCAGGAGGCTGGCTCTCTATTCTGACCTTCCCAGGCACTAGGCATGCATACAGCACACTTACATACAGACGAAACGCCCAAACACACAAACAAAAAGCCTTGGGCTAGGCAGATAGCTTAGTCACTCAAGTGTTCATCTTGCAAAAACAAGGCCTCCCCCCAGAGGAAAAAAATATGAGTGTTTTGGGGGCATGTGTGTACAATACCCCTGGAGGCCAGAAGAGGCCATTAGATCCCCTGGAACTGGAGTAGCTACAGGCCCTTGCAAGCTGCCATGCTGGTACTGAGACACAACCCCCCCCCCCACCACCACCAAGGCTATTCACCGCTGAGCCATCTTTCCAGCCCCAGAACCCACTTAAAAAGGCCAAGTGCTTACTTGTCATCCCAGAGCTGGGGAGATGGAGACACAAGGAACCCTGGGCTCACTGGGGCCAGTCAAGCCTAATTGGTCAGTTCTAGGCCAGTGGATGATCCTGCCTCAACAAACAAGGTGGTCGGCTCCCCAGGGGTGACACCTGAGGTGGCCGGCTGGCTTCACGATATGGGGGAGCACACACACACACACACACACACACACACACACACACACACCTCTCCTCTTTCTGTCTCTCTCTCACAACACTAAGAATAAGTAAACAAACAAACAAAAGAATTGCTGGGCATGGTGGTGTCCACTTGTAACCCATCACTTCAGAGGCTGAGGCAGAAGGATTTCAGTGAGTTGGGGGCCAGCTTAGGCTCTGGGCTATACAGTGATCTCTCAAAAAGCCACAAAAAAATTAAAAAGAGAAAGAAAAAAAGATAGAAAGATAGAAAGAAAGAAAGAAAGAAAGAAAGAAAGAAAGAAAGAAAGAGAAGGAAGGAAGGAAGGAAGGAAGGAAGGAAGGAAGGAAGGAGAGATAAGAATGATGAATTGTGGATTTTTTTTTTCCCTTTTCTGAGACAGGGTTTCTCTGTGTAGACCTGGCTGTCCTGGAACTCACAGAGATCTGCCTGCCTCTACCTCCCAAGTGGTGGGTGAATTGTGAATAAATTTTTAAGAATACCTTTGTTATGGGGCTGGGGAGATGGCTTAGCAGTTAAGAGCACTGACTGCTCTTCCAGAGGACCTGGGTTCAATTCCAAGCACCCACAACTGTCTATAACTCCAGTCCCAAGGGACCTGACACCCAAGGCAAAACAACAATGAACATAAAAAAAAAAAAAAAAGAATAACTTGCCCTGTGTGGTGCACACCTTTAATCCCAGCACTCAGGAGGCAGAGGCAGGTGGCTCTCGGAGTTTGAGGCCAGCCTGGTCTACAGAGTGAGTTCCAGGACAACCAAAGCTACACCAAGAAACAACAACAAAAAAGAATATTTGTCTTAAAAAAAGATTTATTTTATGTGTACAATGTTTGTCTGCATGTATGTGTGTGCACCACATGTGTGCATTACCCATGGAGGCCAGAGGAAGACATTGTGTCCCCTGGAACCAGAGTTAAAGATGGTTGTGAGCCACCATGTGGGTGCTGGGAATTGAACCAGGGTCCTCTTTGAGAGCAGCCAGTGCTCTTAACCACTGAGCGGTCTCTCCAGACCCAGCTGTAGATATTTTTAATTTTATTATTATGGTATGCTTTTGGTTAGGAGTGATAATGTCCCAATGGTTTGTTAAATAAAAGGAAGGCCTTGTGTGCACACACATGTGTGATACCCCAGATCAGCAGTGTCCAGAAGAGGCCAGTCTTCAGAGACAGACATTGGGCTCATGGTTCCCAGGGGATGGAGTGGGGGAGGTGGGCGTGACTGCTAACGGGTGTGGGGTTTCTCTTTGGGGTGATTAGGATGTTCTAAAGCTAGACGGTGACATTTACACCGTTCTCTCAATATCCTGGAATCAAAAATTCCAATCATTGTGTTGGCAATTGTAAAGGTGTGGGTCAACGGCATGTAAATGACAACGCAGTGAAGATGTGGTTGTTCAAAAGGGAATTTTAGCTGGGCACGATGTCTTAGCGAAAGGCCAGGAGCACAAGGTCCTTCAGAGGCCAAGAAAGGCCATAGTGAGTCCCTGTCTCAAAACTGGAAAATGGAGTAAAAGTGGGGGCTGGAGGTGTAGCCCTGAATCCACACACACACACACACACATACACACACACACACACACACACACACACACACACACACACTCAATCAATAGCCCAATGTTTCATCCACCTGAAAGAGCCCCCCCCTCTATGGGGCTGAGGGTCAGACACAAAGCTTCATGCTTGCCAGCCAAGTCCTGTGCCTGAGACACATTTCTAGCACAATACGCTGTATTTTTAATTCGTTTCTCATCAAGTAGCCCTGTTGCTGGAAGTCTATCCTGATGTAAGGTGCGTGCCAGGAGATCCATCGTGCCCAGCATCCGTGGCACCACACAGAGCCTTCCTTTAGCTCAGCAGTAGAGAGCCCACACACTCACTTCCATGTGCTACAGTTCTTCAGGAGCTTAGGTTTGCACAAGGATGGAATGCAGACAAGATACTCGGGTACCCCTGTCTGCCAGCAGCCTTCAGAGGTGGGATGAGATCCTGACTGGGAATACTGATCAAATGAGATGGCTTAGTGGAGAGAAGCCATTTCTGACACAAAGCTGATGACCTGAGGTGGATTCCTGGAACTCACAAGGGAAGGAGAGAACCCACAGAACCGACCATGGTCCTCCGACCTCCACGCGCACACCACGGTACACATGCCCCGCCCCGCCATGATAACGATAATAAATCAAACAAATCTTGAAGAAAAGTGACCTCAACCCTAGCTACAAGTTCTGACTTCTTTACAAGATGAATAAATGTATTCTTGTTTGGTTAGTATTGTTTATTTTGCTAAAAGGTAACAAAATGTTTAAAATGAATTTCCACATAAAAGTAAAATATTCTGCGTGGCTAAAATAGCATCATAAAGAAAAGTGTTGGCACACACCCATAATTCCAGCACCTAGGATGCTGAGGCTGGAGGACTCCCATGAGTTTCAGGACAGCCTGAGCTATCCAATGAGTTCCAGACCAGTCTTGGTGGCTGAATGAGATTCTGTCTCAAAAACAAACAAACAAACAAACAACTAAGCAGGCACCAGGGATTCGGCCCAGGAGTGGGGGTTCCTATCGCGGGAGAGGTCCTGGGTCCAATCCCCAGCATCAGCAAAAACCAAAAGAGAAAAGAGAAAGGCGTCAAGGACTTGAAGGCAGCTCACAAAACAAGTGGTAAGAAATAAACACAACATCAAGACGCTTGGCTGCATGCTGAGAGAACCGTGAGGAAAGACTGCCCTGCCCACCAGCTGCCACCTACGAGGCCGGCAAATGCCAGAGACTGAACACTGTGGCCTGGTGTCCAGGCTGTGGGGAGAGAGGCGCTCTCACCCTTCACTAAAGCAAGGGGGACATCGTGGTCTCTATCCAAATGATAGAGGCGTTCATTTTCACCCTTGACCCGGCAGTGCTACTTCTGAAAACTGCCCTCTGAAACACCGTACGCGTGCCACCTACGGAAGAATGAGAGTATTCAGCTCTGCTATGGCCCCTCCGGAGCACACCATCTGCCAGGTTTGAGAGCTCCGCCATGACGCAGACACACGTGATGCCGTCAGTATAAACTGCATCCTGACAAAACTGCATCCTGTGAGCATCCCCCGCTGCAGCACAGGCTGCAATAGTAAAGCGCCAGGAACTAAGCAAGCGTCCATCAACTGGGAACAGGCGGATGAAACACAGCAGATACGTGAAGCAGACTACTGGGCACCCACAGAAATGGACTGGGTTCCCTTGCCCCTAAAATACGCTGTAACATAGTGGGACAGAGCCAGGATGTAGCTTAGTAGAGTACACAGGGCCTGGATTCCACCCCCAACATCTCGCTAATCACGTGTATTATTAGTACATGCCTAAAATCTCAGGGCTTGGGAGACAGGAGGATCAGAGGTCCAACATCATCCTAGGTTGCATATCAAGTTTGAGACTAGCCTGAGCCACATAATACCCTGTCTCAAAATAAATAAATAAATAAATAAATAAATAAATAAATAAATAAATAAATAAA